>NC_056560.1:7329250-7367407 GCF_013358625.1 Macadamia integrifolia | reverse complement strand
CAATTAAGGTAATCTGCCAGTTATTAGTGAAATGTGAAATAGGATGTGCCAAAGATGTATAAGCAGTTATATACATCATAGTTCGAAATCTCGCCGAAATTTCGGTATTTCGGTTTTTTTTTTTTTTTGTCGAAACGAAATAAGGCACGAATCAATATATGTACCATTGGTATCGTTTCGGTATGATAAATTCCATGCTTTATAAATACAACACTTCGTTGAGATAGAGTCGAAATTTTGGTATCGTTTCAGTATCTCGCCGAAATTTCGACTCTGTCTCGCCTGTCTCGATGGTTTCAGTTCCATTTGCATATTTTGAAGGAAAAACACTCCAACAAGCCTCTAATTAGCTACATCATCACACATTTTGACTTCCATTGGACTGACATCATCACACATTTTGACTTCCATTGGACTCCTACAAGAAGATCTACATTCAAAGCTTAGGAAAGGTAAAGTTCTTTCTCCAAAACCATTTTTTTTTTTAAATAGTACATAAATACATGTTGGTAATATTTCCAGAACAGTTCGACGGTTGCTGCCAAACAAAGGTGCAACTCTAAAACAATGTCATATTCTAATATTTTTGCATTTTTATGTTCTAAGCATGTTTATTAATCTTAAAATAAGCTACCCATCAAGTTTCAGGTCAAAATATGGTTGTTTGACCACCGAAACAGTCAACTGAAACAAAACAAAAAAACACATCTCGGCAAAATTTCGCTATTTAGGTGTTTCTAAACCCACCGAAACGAAATGAAATTTCGAACCTTGGTATACATGTCTCAACTATAACTTATTAAAAAAAAAAAAAGAGCATAAGGCTCCTACTACTGCAGACATGTGTACATGTCTCAACTATATAACAAAAAAAAAGGGCAGGCTATATCACAAACAGCTGTTCACAAATCAGTACATCTCGCTTTGTTTAAAAAAGGTATATGTGATCCCTTTGAGTTCTTTCAATATGTCAAGTAGCAAAAGAGTTATTCAAATAAAAATAAAACGGGCTCACATGCTCAAGATCCACAACCAACTCACCTATGCATAAAAGATTTTTGGGCCTCACTCTCCATCTCCGCTATTTTGTCTAACAAAGCCTTTGCAGTACCTTTGCCATCACCAGCATCCTTTCATGGAAAGAGGACCAATCACTAAAATGTCAAAAGCAGTGTGGCACGTAGTACAACAAAAAAAAAAAAAATGACAATGATAAACTAATTCAACAACTTCCATTTTAAAAATTAAATAGAGAGCAACCTTTTTAACCTTTTTTGGTCCAACAACAAAATCAATATAAAAGTCGGAGCCATTATTCTTTATCCAGTTACCATCAGATAGTAGCACAAAAGGCATCCCAACAAAATTTTCTTCACCAATCTCAATTTCTAGGGATTGCACCTGAAAATTAAATTTGAAGATGAGAATTGTTTGCACAGAAATATTCTAACTCTCGAAAAGTATATTGCTTCAGTATTAAAGCATATGATGCAGATATAAAATCTTGGAAGGCACCTGGCAAGGAGGTTCACCATAATAGCTCTCCGTAAACTGTGTTTCACAAGCCTTGTCTAGTGAAACTGAACCTTGGGGCGTTAAGCTTGGAGGTGGCGTCTGCAAAACCTCATACCTTGTAAATTTATGCAGAGAAAAGGAAAACGCAAGCAACATTATAAAAATAAAAATAAAAAATAAAAAATAAAAAGAGAAGAAATAATTTGATACATTTAAGCATTTGGTTTCTTCCTAACAAACATTTTCTAATTATTAACGGATAGTTAACAACTTACCACCCACTCTCCAGCTTTTCGTGATAAAGCCCAATGAAGGACAAGAGGACTTTTGAGATCAGTAGCAAGGTAAATTTTCATCCGACCAGAAAGTTTGGTCACAATTACCTTGAAAAATGTGAAAAGAGGCAAATAATTAGACGAAATTATTCAAAGTAATATCTAAACGAAGAAAGAAAATATGTAAGCATAGGTAACTCACCCTAAGTTCCTTATCAACAAGCTTAAAAAATAACTTATTTAGGATGGTTCCACCATCTTGCTCTCCCTTAGCCTTCAGAAAAAACTCAACTGCTGTTGGAGACTGTGGAGGAACAGAAACCTTTTCTTTCACAGATTCAGTAGTATATTTATTCAAAAGCTGCATAAGGTCCCTTTCCTTGCGCTGAATCCTCTCAACAGTAAAATACCTTTTCTTCTCCAACTGCTTAGAAACTTTAGTTTGAATCTCTCCTTTTACAATTTTTTTTCGTATTTCTTCAGGAGAGGAACCCTTATCTAATTCGGCTTGCAGCTCTTTTCTAGCTTCTTCAAACTCTTTCTGTTTCGAGACACCATCCGAATCAGGATTCAATATAAGAGAAATATGAAGATCCATCTTCCAAATTACATGAAAAAAAAAAAAAGAATTGTGGTTCTCCCCCCCCCCCAAAGACCTCACACATGTGAGAGCCTTGTGCACCGGGTTCCCCCTCTTTTTTTTTTTACTTTATTTTATGTTCCACTGAAGATGAAGCAAACAAAAGAAAATAACCAACTGCAAGCCAAAGGGAGGTTTAAGCTTACAAGTTGTTGATCTGGTGAATAGTTGGGTTTCCCTGCTTTCTCCCATCGTATATAAGCTTGTATTTGTACAAGATCATCAGGTATCTTGCTCTTACTTTTAGAAACATTGGAATCTTTCGTTGCAAATTTATCATCACTTTTTGTCAGTCTTGCTCGAATTTGTTCTACAGATGCACCTCTGGCTATTTCATCCAATAGTTCAGCCCGAGCTGCTTCATATTCCACCTATACCATGCATAACAATCTATTAATTAACAGAAATAATGAGTATATATAAACAAAAACCAGTCAACTTAGCCATAAGTTTCCACTTCAAGCATCACATCAGAAGGCGATTAACAAGAGGATGGATGTTTGTTCAAGAATGGTTTAAGATTTAAAAAAGTATTTGTGCATGTCATGTTGAGAAAATATTTTTCACTCAAAAAATTCTATATCAAATTCTCCTCGTTCCTTTCAAAAGAACTTGTTAAGTTTGTCTCGAATTCTTGACCCGTTTTGAAGATTGACCTGCTCCGACATATTTTGGTGGCAACCTGAATGGGAAGTTTTCTAAGATCTATGATGGAAGCAGAGGGGTTGGGCCGATAGGCCCAAGCCTGGCATGGTTCAACTGGATCGACTGCGACCTGATGGGTCGACCCGCGAATTGGAGTATATAATGTACTACAGTCTTGTTGAGAAAGTCATTGTATTTTGGGGGTTTATTGAGCTAGGGTTTTCAGGGCGAGTTTTCCCGCAGCTGCTTGGGTGTAATCTCTCTTCTGCAAAGTGAAACATCTTCTTCTTCGCCCGGGGACGTAGCACACCACACTGGTGTGTGAACCTCGTTAAATCTGTGTCGTGTGGATCTTTTGTCTATTTATTTTCGTATTTCTTGGTGTTTAATCTAACAGAACTTCCCATCAGCTCAGTGGGATATTACAGAGAACACAATCCTGTACCCACATATATTTAACATCTTCAAAGATCAAACTAATTTCCTAAATTTTTAATAAATATAAGTTTCACAAAATAAAATTACACTTTTTGTCATCTAAAGGTTTCTCCCAGAAAATAAAAGCAAATAGTCATTTCCTCAATGGTTTCATCAAGATGTCCTACTAGTAGAAACAAAACTGTTTGTGAGATTTTTGGATCTTCAAAATATTGTCTATAGTTAAACAAATAACTTCAAAATCTCTCTCTCTCTCTCTCTCTCTCTCTCTCTCTCTCTCTCTCTCTATATATATATATATATATATAAATATTAAAAAAGCTATCGCAATACTAAGGCAATGTTGCACATCCACAAAGGGATCCACCCCCACCCCCACACAAACCAAAAAAAGAAAGAAAGAATGATCCAGCGTGAACACCATCCAACTCATTTCCCACCCAGATACCGACCAGAACCAGATTGTCAGTACAAATGTTAATTCTCACCAACTTTGATAATATAAGACATGCTCCATTCTTCAAGGTGCTTTACTTGTAAGTAAATTTTGTACTAACTTATCACTGGATGAATTATCGTACAAAAAGCGAAATGATCAATAAGTTCCATCCATGTTAAAAATAATAATAATGCATCACAAAATTGACCAAAGAGAAAACACTCAAAATTATTCTGGAACCTCAAATATGATCCTCTGAAGTCATTTAAGTTTAGAAAAACATGAATATAACAAGCACTGACTTGGCCAAAATGACCTGCTCTGCTTTCGTAAATCTCTATATGTAGAGGTTGAAGATCTCACTGTGAATGGAAATTAGCAAGCTGCTAAAAGAGAGTGAGGTAAACACTAGACAAACAGTACACAAATGCAAGAAAATGTGGCACATGTGATTTTACTTTCATTCATGTAAAACACAATAAATGGTCTTAATATATATATATATATATATATATAAAAAGGAACATCAGTAGCTTGCCTTTTCTTGCTCTGGACTATACATTTGTTTACCCTTTCTTTCCCATCTCAAATAAGCTTGAATCTGTACAAGGTCTTCAGGGACTGATTCAACTGCAATTTGTTTGTCCCTTCCTACCAATTGGACGCGGAAGTTGTCCCCATCATCTTTGAACCTACACAACAGAATAAGGCATTTGATTATAATTTAAAAAAAAAGATAAGATAAGAAAAGTCCGTTATTCAATTTTCATACCAAAACCATCAAAATTGTAGACCACCAACCATTTATTCCGTGCCTCATCAAGTATAAGAAACTCTAATGCTTGTATTTTTGGATCATTAATCTCTATTTTCAAGAGGGAATCTGAACCAGACTACACAAAGAGAATAGCAATAACAATAGTCACTATATGAAGTCCATTGATCAACAGAAAACGATCAAAACAAATTTTCATTACGCACAAATCAAATGGAAGGCATTTCCAAAAACTTACGATTCTATTACAACAGAAAACTCACTTTCGAGAAAGGGGACCTAAGAGCTCTGTTCTTGTATAGCTTTGTTCCATCAGGTTGACAAGAGGGAAGCACCCAACTCCTATAAAAGGTCACAGAACATGTAAAAAGAAAAAAATAAATAAATAAATTCTACTTTGGATAAACAAAAAGAGTCTACCATTAGAAGTTAGAAGTTAGAAGAAAAGGAAAAGCATGCCTTGACACACTCATACACTTACTTTTGCTCATAAGAAACACCACCCCAATGAAGAACAAGAGAATCACTGATATTTGTAACTTGAATATCTATTTGGAAGCCCATCCCTTGTGTAGAAGTACTAACACCAATCTAAACAGTTGCAGATATAAAAAACCGTTAAAAAACTTACTTGGAATCATTTCCAGCCATATTCAATAATGTAGCAAGATATAAGTACCTTCAGTTCAGAATTTCCATCCAGAATGCATTTTCTTGAAAGCTGGAATGGACAGGGAGAAAAAGGAAAGGTTAAGAGTTACAGCATCGTGGAGAATCCATACAAACTATCAAACTTTTGCACTGAATTTTCTGGATATCATCAAGTCTCAGCTGTTACTTTTTGTCGTATTTTAAGGAGGGAAACATTTTGAAGAAGACAACATATATAAACAGCATGAAAAGGAAACTACCTCGGAAGCAGGATCTGTAGCTAATACAGCACGTGGAACAACAGAAACCATGCGTCTTCCCTTGATTATGTCTGTCTTTGGTACCTTAAGATTGTTCTCTCGGAATTTAGTGCAAATTAGGGTCTTCGATAACTGAATCGTTCCTTGTTTTGCCGGAGAAGCCTGGAACAGAGCGTTTATGGAGACCCCCGGAGAACTGGTTTTACTTTGATGCTCTAGACTAGTAGGCCGGCAAAGAGATTGATGGAGTAAGCCATGGCGTACGGTATTGCTCATGTTTCTTTACCAAATGCTAGCAAAAGATGAACAAATAAGTTGTAGAATCAGATCGAAAAGGAAAAAGAAAACAGTCTAAATTTAATAAAATAAAATAGAAAATATAAATAAGGAAATAGGACCAAATGACTTCAACTTCGCTTGAAGAACGTGTTCTGAGGCATAATTAACCAAGAAGAAGAAGAATGAAAATAAAGATATTACGCCCTTCCATACATATCCATTAAATTCGGGAGTGACTGGATTGCTAACAAAATCCGCACCCATTTTCAAATAATTAAATAAAACGAACTTGAATTCTGAAGCTTAAAAAACATCTGGAGTCTAAAGATCTCTATGAAACATAATAAAAAAGAAAATGCATTCAATCAGATTAAAGTACTATTCAGTTGAATCGAATCATCAAATTCGGCACAAAATTTCAAATAATTAAATAAAATGAACTTGAATCTTTCTGAAGCTTAACAACCATCTGGAGTCTGAAAATCTTTAAGAAACATTAAAAAATAAAAAAACATGCAAAGCATTCGATCAGATCAAAGTACTATTCAGTTCAATCGAATCAAAGCCACTAAGTACTAACCTCAATCCAAGAATACAAGTTTCTCCCGCTCGAGATTTCCTGAAATTTAAACCTAAATTTTGAAAAGCAGAGGTCGTAAATATATCAGAATACCATCAACCTCCTCAACACAAGAAGCACCCAAGTTCCACCTGCAATTCTGCTTTCAACTGAGTTTCCTTGCCCTATGGAATACTCAGGAACCGGAAGCCGACGACGTAGTCGCTGTCCAAATACGGTAAATATCTCCATACGTGTCGAGTTTCTATTGAACCAAAGTTTAGAGAAATCGAATCTCGAGCCCACTCACGTTCAAAATGTTGAGAGAGAAAAACAGAACAAGAGGTTTGGACAGTCGCCACCAAGCACGGGATCCGTGAAGTTAGGATATTTAAATTAAAGGGGGGATAGTTAACGTTACGTAAACGCCCCTAAATTTGGAGACAACCAGTGAACTAAGCTGAACCTTTCGTTTGTTGATATTTTTTTGGGAATTTTTTGTAGTTTTCGTTCCTAATTTCAAAGACTGCATGATACGAGATGGAGACGAAACCGACAAACTTCTCGGAAACTTTACGACCCCAAAAAGGTGATGTTTAAGTGGACCGACTCTAATTTAGAAATCAAAAGAAAAGGAAAGGAAAATGAAAGATAGATTGTTTTCGATATTATTTTCACGGAAAAGTGAGTGAGTGGTAGCAAAACCGCCCTCATATACCACGTGGTAGTTTGTCAGTAAGTCTCACTAACTTTCAAGGGAGGGATCTCTATACACTAGCGGTAGGGGTGTCCGCGGTTCGGTTCGGCCCGGCCCGGTTTTGGTCTTTCGGTGTAGGAATGTTGAAGTCGAAACCGAATCAATAAAGAAATTTTGGTTTCAGTTTTGTTATGGTTTGGCTTTGGTTTCTATATCGAGTTGGTTTCAATTTAGCTTTGATTTTTTGTATCGATATGGTTTCAATTTTTTTTCCAGTTTGTGTTTGATTTTCCATATAAAAATATGTAAAAACTTGATTTTTTTTAATGAATTTTGGACTTATTTTGGTTTCTTACAACTTTATTTCAGTTTTGATCCGAGTTTTGAGTCAATTTTGATTTGGTTTTGGGTTTATTCTATTTGTTAGTGGAGTTACAATCTCACAAATCAAAGCCAGCTCAATAAACTTTTGGTTCAATTTGATCCGAGTTTAATCAGCTCGGTCTAAGACGATTTTACTGATCGGTTTAAGTATTGACACCCCTAAATAGCAAGTGTAACATATTTCAATCCATCTCCCTTTTTCTTTTTTCCTTTTTTTCTCTCACTCTCTCAAAAATCATGAAGAGATTCCTTCTTTCGGATCAAAATCCTTTGTTTTTCTCTTTCCTGTTTTTCCTTATTTTGCTACCTACAAAACACGACACATGGATGAGAAAAACAGAGGATTATTTTCCCCTTCTTTCTCCCTTCACATCTCTTGGAAATCTGAAAAGAAAAATTAGAAAAATGATCACGTTGCTCGGTCAAGTTGCACCAAGCAAGCACGAGAGTGTGAAAAGAAAACTGAAAATGTGATTGTTGAAAAAGAGGAGGCAAGAGAATCTGTATTTGTTGGATTTATGCTTAAGTTTCAAAATATCCTCCATTGTTTCTTTCTCAAGTTTCAAAATATCTTCCCTTTCTATTGGTTCTGATGACTAGCTTATAAGTATTCGTGGGTACCTTAAAAGATAAGGGTCGTCAAAGGGGAATCTTTTTCCTCCCATATGCAGCGGTGAGTCCAGTCGAGCACGTACTCGTTAAATATGTCAACAATTCCAATGATTCTAGAGGACAAATTTTGAAGAATACCTTCCAATTGATCCTTCGATCTCTACCAATGATGATGGAGGTAGAAAAAGAAGTGACAGTTCTTAAGAGCGGTAATGGATCACAACAATAGATAGATGAGATGTCTTTCACCTCATCCAATGGTTAAGAAAATGCTAATATATGAGTTTCGATCCATTACACCCACTTGGACATTATTTTCCTATTTTTATGTCTTACAAAATTTCAGTTGAATCTAAAATAGGTTGCCCATTGTGGACACCACCTATCCATGTGGTTGAAACTTTCTAAATCACGTTTCACGTAGTCAAGTGGATCATTTAATCAAGTTAATTTATTGAAACATAAATAATGAAATGAATATTTTCCTGTGGATTGAGTTTGTTAAAAGGATATTATTTTGGAAGCTGAAGTTGTTAGGGATGCCCTTTTGTTAACTCAGAGTCTCCCTTGAGCATATTTTCTTCTTCTCTGGACTAGTTTGATAAAATAGAAACAGTAGAAATATAAATTTTCGTTTTTAGAAACAAAAACAGAATTAAAGGTGTTTGATAAGTTATGTTTCTGAAAGTCGATAGTAACCAGCAAAAGAATGGCCATGAGTCGTTTTCAGAAATAGCGATACAAGTAGAGCCTAGGTCGTTTCTTGAACTATAAATAGGTAGAAATTTCAATTTCTATTTTTGAAAACAAGTGAAACGAAACAGTTTTATCAAACATTTTTTGTTATGTTTCTAGATACAGAAACACGTTTCTTGAAATGTTATCAAACGGGCCCTTTGATTCCTCAAGTTTTGTTCCATGTTTGACTTCGGCAACTACTTCCTTTGATTGGGCATTTGCACTCGGAAAATTTACTACGCCACCCCTAGAGAATGTCACAATTATAAGATCACCCCCTCTATTTCATCATATCATATTCAGATCCCTACCGTCAATCACTAATAAATGAAGAGTTAAAATGACGATTATACATTTCCTATTAACTAAACTATCTCAACATCCATTCATCCTCCTCCGCTTTCAATGATCGCTCCACTACCGACGTCATCCTCCGTTTATACCTGGAACCATCTAACCCACTGAAGGATTTCTCTCTGAGAGCTCAATCAATTGTGCCAAGTAACGGGGTGGCCGGTTTCTCTTCTGAGAGATCAATTTTCCAAGCACCCTTTTTTTCAGCAGAGTTACTCGCAGTAGCTCTCCGACAAACCGGAAAACTCAACACCATCAGTCAGCATTCGACAATCATTGTCCCAGCACCTCCATGAAAAACACAAAGAAACACATAAATAATAAGTAACTAAAGGATTAGATTTAAAGAACCTGTCTCTTGCAGTTAATGTAGGCGCTGGTCTTAATGGAGCTTTCAAGGTGGGGTTGAGATGGCTGACGTTTCGTAAAACCACTCACGCTATCTCAGAGGGTTTTTCGTCGGAACCTGTCGACTTCATTGGTGCCTCATCTCAAACTCGAAGATACCGACGGATTCGAAGCCGATGCTTCATCGCCACCGACCAAAGATTTATAGATTGATACCGATCCAGAACCAACAACTGTTGTAGTCTGGCTAAAACACAACGGCAGTTGAGAGCTCCAATCAGTACCGCTTTGTTGTAAGTGTGAACCAAAGTTTCCCGCCAAATCCGACCTCTCATCGTCCAACTCAATTTGATCGAAACTAGAGAAGCAACCACCGGTCTCTGAATCTTTAATCACTGTATCTTGTTGGAGATTCCATCCAAATCTGCTCAAAATATCACTCTCTCGATCGCTGCTAAACAAGTAATCGTATTGTTCCGATCTCTATTCCCGACCTATACGCGGACCCAACATTCTTCTTATGTGATTTCTGCGACGGTGAAGACTGGGAATAAGAGGTTGATGAGGGGTTTCGTCTGCGGAGGAGAAACACAGGGGGGTTACGGTTGAGAATCGCTGCTGGTTGTCCGGGGTCCCGTTGGTCACCATTATCATCGTCGGTCGCCAATGCTAATGCCGTTGCTGCTGCCACTGCTGCCGTCGCCGCTGCCGCCACCACCGTGATCTGTGGTGGTCTAAATCTATCGATTTAGAGTCAAGGTAGAGTTACTATAGATTTGGGATGAAACGTATTAAAATGGGTATTTTAAATATTTTATATTTAATAAGGGTATTTTGATATTTAAAATAAAATATAATAACTAACATCAACTTCAAATGTATATTCCTTAACAGTGATTGAGGGTAAAAGGTCTGAGTATAATTTAGTGAAATAGAAGAAGCTGTCTTATAATTGTGACATTCTCCAAGAGATGGTGCAGTAAATTTTCCTTTGCACTATTATTTGATGACATTGTTTCTCATTGTAGAAATTTAGCTAATCATGCTTTCTTTTACATTCCACGCATGTTGAACTATGAGACTCATAGAATGAATGGAGATTATTGAAATTTTTTTGGGGTACAATATATCCCTGTTATTTGTGAGCTAATTCTTTCATATGCCAAAAAAAAAAAATATCCACTCCCTCCCCGATATGCGAATTTTACAATTCATAATTTCATCATTTCAATTGGCCGATCTACTAATCAGTTATCAGAAGAAAAAATCATCTCTCAATTTTTGGTGGAACATCACATCTAACGTTTAATCATGTCATGCAAAAGAATGATGTAACGATTTCCAACCATTGGATGTCCAGGAAAATATGGACCGATCACCCATCAAAGCTCAGACTTCATACACGTCTATTTGTTTATGAATATTTCTCATAATTCTTAGAAATATTTTTTTTAGGATTAATACTTTAATTTGCTACTTAATAAAGTACTTTTTTCACTTAACAGCTATGCAGAAAATTAAAGTTACCTTTTATTTATGACCTTTACAAATATGTCCTCCACTGCTACAGCCTACGTGTCACATGACTCACATCTGTCGTTCAACCTAGTGATGCCAAGTGACAACACAAGTGAATCCGCTCTTTATTGTTATATTTCTGAGTGGTCTATTGAGGATGAGGGGGCAGTTGGAACATCGAACCCTATCAAGGATTTAAGGGATGGTATGGGGTCGGTATCGGTCGATTTTGCACCTGTTTTTCATGAAAATTATTAACTTTTTTTATTATTTTACCCCTAAATAGATTTGGATTGTTCAGGAATCAAAGACTGTCTCAGTCAATATCAATCTAATATGGCCAACACCATACTAGTACTTGAAATCATGAACCCTATTACTTGTGAACTGCACTTTGATTATAAATATAATATCATCTTGAAAAAGTGCAGATCGATGCGGGAAACGAAAGGGATATTTAGAAAAGGTTTACAGATCTAAAAGCCAAAATCCATGCGGTGTTTAGGTTTGGAAATTTTTTTCTTTTAATTTTTTTTGAAACTAAAAATCCATCCAACCAAGAAGAGAGAACGGAATATCATATAAGCACATAATGATAAAAAGAATCAATCCTAGCTTCCAAGGCTAATTGGTGGGCTATGAAGGTTTTGCTACGTTTTTGTCTTCCTTAATAGTGGGGGTGTATTAACCACCAATAAAGCAATTTCATTTTTTTTTTTTTTTAATGTTATAATGTTTTTTATTATTTTTTTTAAATGAAAAACCATTAAAAAGGGGATTTATTAACCACACTGGGCAAAAGGAAAACTACGATACTTAGAAATTCATTCGAAAAGGATTATTTCCACATATTCAAACGAAGGTAGAGCAATGTCCATTTAGAAATAACATGACATGAACATTCTCATCTGTATTAATAAAGCAACAAGTAAAAGCCTCAAGTGACCAAATAAGACATCTAATATCCTTCACAACAGTTGAAGCTTCAACTAGTGGCAGAGATGACTCATCAAGGAGACAATGAATCAAATCATGGTGTAGGGGATGACTACTCAAGGAGGTGAGTGGTTTTCTTCAACCATGAGACCCTTTGATTGCTCTGAGAATAGCATTTCTTACATGGTATAGAAATAGGTGATGAACTTAGATTCCAATCATAGTGTTACATCTTCAATGACCAAGAAAAAATAATTAACGAAAATTTCATATTAAAAAAGAAAAAAAAAAGTTAAATTATTATTTTTGTTTCCTGTGAAATGCATTCTAAGTGGTAATTAATTTAGACGGGCATGATCGGAGCTTGTTAAAATGGTCCATCTAAATATATATATATATATATAAGAAAAAAAAAGCTTTTCATGAATTTTTTTTTTCCGTGACTTTTGACAACTATATTTTTTTATCAGTTGCACTAGTGGGCACCTTTAATTACACAAATAACACATTATTTTTCCGAAGTTGAAATTGAAAGAAAGAATAAATTATAGGTATTGACCAGGATGGTCATGGGCTATACAGGACCAATTGGCACTTTGGAATAGAATATAGGAATGACGGGAACATGTGGTATCAGGTTGGTTCGGCCCCCAAAACTTGAGAATGTGTTATATGAAACTTACTGTAGTCAGAAAATGGTGTCCAATGTTGTTCATTGTCACATTTGAACGCATTAATTTGAAATTAGAGGCATACAAAAATCCATGTGGTTTTAAGGGAGATAAAAGAATAAAAATTAGTTTTCCTAAGATGCATTGCTATAAAACTAGATATTTCATCGAAAAAGCAAAAAATAATAAAAATAAGGGAAAATGAAAATTATCCTATGGTGTAGCCTATGTACGCTCTCATTAGCCTTCGGTGTTGATATAAGAACCATGCCGTGACACAAAGACAAAGGTGCATAAATTACTTTACTACACCTTATGAGGATATTTTATACGAAAGTGGGCTTCCATTGATTATCGGATTTGAATGGGTTTTTTGGTTATTGGGTAAATTGGGTTAGATCTCATTGGGTTTTCGATTAGGGTGTCTCCCAACCGATGAATTGCTGATTGCTACATCATTGATAGCTCATTGGTACATCTTTTTGTTGGAGAGGATCCCGTTCTATAGAAAAGTTCCAAACCCAATAATGATAACATCATGGCAGGAAGGGTTTAGTAGATGGGCTAGGTCATGAATTGTCGACTACCTAGCAAGTTTGCATCCAAAATAAACGGAGCCTTGAAACCATCTCCATCAGAGTTAGGATTTTGGCAAACTTATGAGTGGGCCAATCAAAAAGAATTGCCAACAGCTGTCTAGCATAGTTGATTAAGAACTACTTGTCAAAGTAGCCTTTCGTCTGTCGTGTATGGTGTTTCAGTTCTCCCACCCCACTCTTTTCCCTACTGGCCATCCTTTCAAGTTGGCCCATGGGCCCTCATAAGAATTGTCCAAAATAAAAATTCAGAATGACTAATTGGGAGCGTTTGGCAGGTTTGACTGTTTGAGTGGGTTGGGCATGAATCAATTCCTTCTCAAAAACACTCATACAGCGTAAATGCAGCCAAACGCAGCCTTAGACACATTCATTAAAGTACCTAGCCATATGAGTCACAAGGAACTCACAACCATGGCTTAGAAAACGGTATTACATTTTTCCATTGTGTGCGTATCCGGGAATCTGTATTGGTATTGATACCGGTTGTGCTACAACCAAACCTATCCGAACCTATATCGGTGGAAATGATTCTTTTATGGGTAAATTTGTTTAAAGAATAAATTTCTTTCTTTCTATTTTTTTGAAACTGAATGCAAAACCATCCTATTTGACCCAATATGACTGATCCATTTCAGTATGGCCCTTTTTACAAAACCATGCTCACAACCGTTCAAGTATCAGTTGGGGTGTCAACCGTCAATTGGTCAATTTGGAACATTTTTGGTTTTATTTCATCGATTTTGATGTGAAAATAAATGAAATCATAACATAATGTAAGAAAGGGTACATCAATTAAGATTCAGTTTTGATTTGATTTTGATTTTTTATCGATTTGATTTCGATTTGATATCAGTTTCTTATTGGGTTATATTGATATTGATCCAGTTTTTTCAGTTTTATTTGATGTCTTATCGATTTTACAAAACAGCAGTTCAAAAAACATGATTCAATAATCTCATATGAATGATTCGGGCAAAGTTTTCACAATCCTAGGTCCAGGGGACCAGGGTACGTACAGATGTGGAAACAATATAAACCGTGAGTGATAATCACGGTTGGTAGAAGTTGTCTACAGTGTTATGTTTAATAGTTTGCGATGTACTGTGTAACTTAAAATTTTTTACTCAAAGAACAATTTTAGTTAGAAAAATATCTCCGACTTGAAAGCTAAAACCGCCAGTTCCCCTTCCCCACTTCTGAGCTCGAAACAATCTCAGAAATGGTCGAACGATATACAGATGACACATGCGCGGAGGCTCTTGTTGCCGTTTAGGGCATATCTTGTTGGTTGTTCTCGTTCGAATTCATTGTTCTACTATCCAAGAAATACAGGTAAATTCAGATAATTGTTTCCTCTTTCTTTTCATCTTCATCCATGATCCATGTGTGTGTGTGTGTGTGGGTTTCGAGAGATCATATTTTCAGGATTTCTCATCGCATTTCACGATTCTATCTTTTAGACAAAGTAATTTGAACAACCTCCTGTGCTGATAATTTTCTTTTTATTGTTTGAGTTTTCTGCGATAATCCGATTTTGTATGAGTAGTTGCTGTTTTTGTTGTGGATGGAGGAAAGTGTTCGAGTTTGGTTCAACGATTTATGCTTTGAAGTCTTGGAGACTTTGATTGGGTACTCTAATGGGTCGTGAGATTGTTGTAATGATTATATTTTACATCATGGTATAGCATTGACTGATGAAGCTTATTAATCTGCATTTTGATTGACCCACTTTTTTCTTCCTGGATATTACTTCTTGTGCAGTTCAATGGAACTATGAACAGTTGAAGTTGTGGGTAAAGGGCTTCCAACCTGTCCTGCAGGACGGTGCGGTAAGATTTCAATATCGATTGATTTCCCAAAGACGATGTATTCAAACTCTCTGCTTTTCAGGCAAGTTATTGCTGGCACTTTACCTTGCAAATTGTGGTTTTGATTTTCTCTGTTCTGCCATCTCTGTTATGTTCCCTTAATCGCATGGTTCTCTTTATTAGGCTCTCTTTGGTTTGATTTCTATTTGTATTTATTTGACTTATTTCTATTTTTATAAGTGTTTGGTATAAATTATAGCACTTATTTCTATTTATAATAAATTGGAATAAATCACAAATCACAAATTACTCTCAAGCTATTTGTGATTTGTGACAACAAATCATTCATGTTGATTTTTGCTAAACTACTCAAAATCAATGGTAAATAGTTAACTTTAGTATGTTTTATACTTTTCCAATAAAAAACCCCAAATCCTATCATCTCTCTCGCTCGAAGCTCAAAGCTGAAGGTGAAAACTGAAACCTATTTTCTCATTATATAATCTATTTTATAAATAGTAACCAAACGAATACTATTTGTGGTCCATAATTTATTGTCACAAATGATTTCTAAAAAATAATTAATAAATACAAATAGAAATCATACCAAAGAGAGCCTTATTTCAATCGACTATTACGTTTTAATTTTTGGCACCCTAGAAGGAAGTTGTAAAAGATTTTTGTTTTTAATGTAATCCTGGAAACATAAGAAAACATAATCTAAGCAATTGTGATGCTTTTTTTTTTTTCACCTTATAAGTTTCTAAATACACATCAAATGAACTGGGATTACTGCCGCATCTTTATACATCAAATGGACTCTGGTGAATATATTCGTTTTGCTATCCTAAAGTATTAGTTGTCTACTTTGAGTAGTCACCCCCTTCCTGCATGCTGGATGAAGTTGGGACTATTAAGTCTTTGGCTCCTATAGTAATAGACTTTTGGATTAATTATTCAACTATTGGTCTATTATTTGATCTCCACTGGATTGAGTAGGATGCTATCAGCTTCATTCATCTCATCAATAAGGTATTGGATCTCTGATTCTATGATCAACTTCAGCCTCACTGAGAAAAAAAGTTTTGAACTTTCTTATTGGTGTCATCAAATCTTATTTTTGATGATGCTTTTCTGGTTTACTGTTTTCAACAATGACCATCCACTCCCATTTTTCCTCTGATAGGTATGGACCTTCTACAAGATTAAAAACTCTCATTATGTTAAGCACAACATTACCCTGAATACATTTAAAAATGGTAAGTGAAAAAGAAAAGATTAAGAGTTAAGTCTCATTCCTACGATGAAAGCTGTATTTTGATTTGAAGTGGAGCAGCATGTCCTGGATATGGCACTAGAGTCGAGGCTTAAGGTAAGTCCACATGGGGACCTCACCTTTTGGTTGCCCTTAAAACTCCTTTACGTTCATCACCACCTTGGAGCTCAGGGCGATCCTCAAGGTGTAAGCACTGGCTGCTTGTTAGAGCACCGAGTCAAACTAGTTACTTTGTTGACCTTCTACTAGATGAGTGCCGCATATTGTCTTGTAATTAGTTCTGAAGCGCTCCCACTCTAAGTTATTTTTATATTGTTTCTTATGGCATTGGAACCTTTGCAGGAATAACATTAAGCATGGGGAGTATGTCTGTCCAGGGGTCATTTTACCTTTGGCCACGTGTTGCATATGCTATGGATGGCGAAAAGAATACATTTGCTGGTACCCTTTATTTGACTGCATTTCCTGTTATCTAATTGAAGCATCTCTATGCATCTTGGAGCCCACACCTGGAAGAACTCCACGCCCACCCCCAACCCACCCCCTTCCAAAAAAAAAAAAAAAAAAAAAAAAAGAAAGAAAAAAACCAACCCTCACCACTTTTGCATGAATCTTAATTGTGTATGAACTGTTGTTCTGGCAGAAGAGGATAATACAGACTTGATCGGTGGTCCAGGCCTCTTTAAAGATGATCCATACTCCTTTCGGGCATTGGCAAGGAAATTCTGGCTTCCTGTGTTTCTTCTTCTGACTATTTTTACTGGTTGGGGTCATCCAATTGTTCTTACAGTAAAAGTTCTTCTTTTTCTCCTGAGCACGAATCCCAGTCCTTTCTCAGTTTACCTGTTTATTGAGCAGGTCAGTTGGTTCTCCCCTCATCTTTTCACTCTCTCACTAGTAACACAAATTGATTAATTTTTCAAAACATTGTCCTTATATACTATTTCTTTTTGTTATGCAGTTTTTAAATACAAAACTTCTCTTTTACCACCAACAATATATAAAAGTGACTTCATTGGTGGCCTGAGACTTGATTTGACTTACATCAGATATCTATAGCCAACATGAGAGAAATGTGTCTCTCACCAAGCAATGGTACAGGAAAGTTTACATAGGGTGAAAGTTTAATGTTGGGGAGACTATCTTGGTCCTTTGCCATTGCCAACCTTAAGAATGCAATGACAAAAAACATTTTTGTTGAGTTGAAGAATCAGATCATATTTGTCTGCTGAAGTTTAAACATTAGGCTTGGCCTTTCATCGTTTTATACATCCCCCGTATCCTTTTCTTCATTGGTATGATTGTCAGAGAAAAAAAATTGTAACTACAAGCATCACTCATTTGAGATGAAAGCTCAATACTGTAGAATGGCTTCTTTTTTGTTTCTCCAGCCTAAGATCTGGGGAATAGATGTCTTGAATTACACAATCTTCATGTATGATCTATGATGCATAACTTTTTCATGATAAATGAAATCTTTTTCCTTCCTTGTTTTTGGTTGGAAGATTTTGTCCTTGAATGCATTAAAGGGTTGGAAGTTGTGAGTTACAACTAGACCTGGGTGAAAATATATTATACTATGTGATCTTCATGTATTATGCATAACTAGGCTTATAAAAAAGGATAAATGGAGGGTTTGTCCTTTCTGTGTTTTGAAAGGTGTAAACAATAGGGTTCATTTTTGAGTGCATTAAAGGATAGAAGCGGTGAATTCGGTCATTCTTTGACTTATCCTCTAATTATAATTTTGCAGTTGCGCCATCAATCAATCCGTCAAAACCCTTACTTATATAAAATAAAGGTGAGGACTATTTCACTTCATACTGTCTAAATATATCTATAAATCTTTTCTACCCCCCCCCCCTTTTACTATTTGTATTCTCTATTCAGTTTTTCATTACTCAAAAAAGAAATAAAAAATAAGAACTCCTGAATTCAGTTATCTCAGTTCTACTACAGGATCTGAGTAAAAATTCCATAACCCATTGAGGTTAGGATGGACACCCACTCTCTGATATGTCTCACAGGAGAGTAAGTGTCTATGCTAAGAATCACACTGATTGGATCACCATCGATCTATGTTCCATGATTTCCATCCCTTTTGTGGGATCAAAAGAGGATTAATAATGATTGGGATGAAGTGTAAGGAAATTTAATGGGGAATAATAATGGTTATTAGTGACCATAGTTGTCATGGAGCCAAGGTGACCCAAGTTGCTGGCCAGGAGCTTGGTGCCTAGGCACCTAGGTGAGGCCTTTGGTGAAGGTGGGTAAAACAGGGTTTGATTCAGGGCCTTTCAGGTTATGTTAGTACTTGCTATTTACTATTATCCTAACCCGGTTATGTTAATATCTTGTCTTATTTAATAGTAAAATAAAATGAAGAGGAGGCATGAAGCATTCACCAATCAATCAATGATCATTATTCAACATTCATCAAAACAAACAATAAAAGATCAAGGAAGTAATTTTTTTTTCCCAATTATTGCCACAAATTATGGGTTAGTTACTTCTGATTTTCTTTTTCCCAAATTTAATCCCTTAACTTTACTATTTTTCCAATTTGAAACCCCCTAAAGGCATGATAGGTGTAGAAAGGTGTACTGTAAAAGCATACAACCATACACAAGTTTTTCAGGAAAGAAAAGCACTGTCTAGGTCAAAACTTGAGCAAACAAGGTTACACCAGAGCAGGGCCTTGGCGACCAAGACAAGAGCCAAGTAAAAACTAGGAGTACATGCCTTGACCATTCTCAAGTGCCTTGGGGCTTAGGTGATATGTTAGTGAGACCTTGACAGCCATGCTAATAGATGCAAAACTGTGGGATGTCCGATTGATGCATAAGGGTGTCAATGCACTATAACATAGTCAGCTCAAACCTCTGTATGACAAACTTGATTCATATACATAATATTAGACATAGACCAGTAAGTCATGGAATGTTGTCACCATGTCTATCATATTGTCTTATATAGTGTTGGGAGTTCCTAAGGCTCTTTTTGCTTGGCAGGATAATGAGGGAAAGTGAAATGGAGATTTTCCTTCATTTCACTTCTCTCCCCATTTCACTCTCCCTGCTCACACTTAACTTGTTCTTGTTGGGAACCAAATCGGGCCTAAGTTTCATCTTGTCTATAACTAAGGAGAAGACTTTTGAACTTGTTGAAGAATGGTGATGACTTTGTGTGTAAACAATGGTTGTGGTGGGTCTACAGTTATTTCAATTCATATTTTTTGCTTCCTGCTACATGTCCATGCTAAGACTTCTGTTTGCATACCAAGCTCCATAACATGCCTTCCATCTTGCAGCCATTTTATGCAAAGAAAGTTGATGTTGAAGACTACAAGCTTGTCTGTTTGGCTAGAGTTGAGATGAGAGATCAGAAGATCACATTGATTGGGATTCTGGGAAGTTGGTGGGTCTTGCAGTCCTCACCTGCTCAGGGAAAATATTTTGTCTAAGGATCTAGAGCTCTGAAGAATAGATGAGGTGTCTAGGTTTTGGTTTTGGTTTTGTTTTGTTTTGTTTTGTTTTTTTTTTGGAGGTGCTCATATATTAACAGAACTCTGTGAAAAATTAGCAGCTAACCAACTGGTGTCATGTTTAGTTTGACGGAAGTTGAACTCTGGCAGGCTCACAACTTTTTCTTATTCCAAAGATGTACATTTTCTGCAGACATAACTAGATGTGGTATTGATACTACCAATCAGTGTTAGAGGAATCGGGTTTGGATTGGCTCCGGCCAATCCAGAACGGTATTTCTAGAGATTTTTGGCGATTCAACCCAATTCTTCCGGATTCTGATAGGAATCAGCAAAGAATATGGCAACCAATTCCAATTATTTAAACCTTGATACCAATGGATACCACATAAAATGAGTATTGTTATTAAATTGTTTATTGCATTGGCATTACTGTTATGTTTACCTTTCAAGGGTGCAACTTGGGTTGTTTAGAAGCTAACATGAACTGAACCCAATTTGTTGCCCGGCAGGTCTGAGGTGAAGCAACATGGCCTTTCAAGCCTTGACTGAGGGTATCAGGTCATACAGAGTTGAGTTGGCTATTTTCATTTCTGTTTTTTTGCCTAGTGTCAGGCTGAAGAATTCACTTTTTTGTTACACAATTTATCTTTTCAAACAGACTATCGAGACATTTTGAGCAGAAACATTCCTTCTAGTCTCGGTTTAAAAGGTTGTTAGAAACTGCTATGTGATGATTAGGCGTAGGGGTGTCAATCGGTTGGGCCGGGCTAGTCTCGGTTGGGCTTAATCGGGTTTAACCACTTGAAAGCCTTACACTGTGAATGCCCGTTTAAGTAAACAGGCCTAGCTTTGGGGGGCATGGTATGGTTTATAATTGGACCGGTTGGTGTTGGGTTTCCTTAAACAGGTTTTAACTTGGCCTTAACTGGGCTATGGACCTATTTAAGTCTAAATGGGCTTTAAACGTGCCTACCCTAAAATTCTTTTCTTAAGTTTATTGAATACCCAGAAGAAATATGTGAGGCAAATCTTTAATAAAAAATAGAGGTGATATGAGATTATGATTGTTCTTATAAAGAAAAAGAAGAGATTATGACTATTTGAGATTTTAAATGTAACCGCAAGCGTACGGATCAGTGTAGCTACGGGTCGAACTCAGGGAGAGTAGGCACTTTATTTATTTTTTTTCTTTTAATAATGTGAAAGTGAACCTATTAATGGTTGTGATCTAATTCTAATTACCGTCATAAACATATGTATCTAAAATAACGTCCTAATCATTCATCATCTAAGAATTTAAAGACACAAGCCACGCAATTAAAATTAAATAAATAAATAAGTGAAAATAAACAACCCACGCAATTAAAAAAAAATGCTGAAATAAAAATAAAGTAAAAGAAAAGGGAGAAAGCTAGAGAGAGACTCACAAGTAGGTTTCTCTACGTAGCCCGAGGGATGCATCATAATATAAGCTTCCTTATTTGACCAGAGAGTCACTCTTACAAGGGTTACTCTACTTGGCTTTAGGGAAAGAGAGACAATTAAAATAAAAACAATACATTGATGGTTCTATGGCTAGGAGGGGCAAAGCCAACACATACACTAGCCATGAACCTTGGGGGAAAGGGATAGCAATAATGTAACGACTGAAATTAAAATCCTAAATTAAGAAAGAAAGGGTAGTCAGAAGAGGGAATGAGAGGGAGGAGAGAAGACTACTAAGGGAGCCTACTTACTTGAACTTCAATGTTTGAACTTGAAAGCTTGGGTGATTTGAGATACTACCAGTACTAAAAACCAGATATGGAATAAACTAAATCTGAAATTTCTAGTACTAGAGAAAACAAATCTTAAAAAAAAAACTGACTTGAAAAAAAAAAGATGCTCCACGGCTCGTGATTTTCACCTAGATCTAAGCCTAGAACTATAACTTTAAAAATTACAACTCAATTGCATAGATCATAAACATAAAAGGCTGAATAAGAATAAAAGAGTACTTGCATTAATTGACATAAAAAAACTATTACAAAAGTGATTAAAGCAAAAATAAAGAAGAACTAAAACTAAAGAGAGTGAGAGAGGGCGAGAAAGAAGAAAACTAAGCATAAACTAGGAAGTAAACTAAGGAAAATAATAAATAGGAGGGGGGGAGGAAGGGGCCTTTATAGGGTTTTTTTCTTACCTCATTCATTCTACAAACATTCTTTAAGAAAAGAAAGAAAATAAAATAAAATAAAATCTTGGTAAAAATCCTCATTCTTTGAGATATTGTGTGAGGAAAGAGAGAATTCGTTTCCAAAATTAACAAATTCTATTCCTTCATTGCAATATTAACCAATATTTTGCAATCTTGATTAAATCAGAAATGAATCTCTGCATAGCATCTTTAAGATCTTGTGAGGTGGCAAGGAGAGAGAATAATCTTCAGGATTTTGTAGGAGAGAGAATGTGGTACCAATGAGTGGGTCCCACCTTTGGATTGGTTCTTGATTCACTTTAAGCACTTTTTCTTGTAGACTTGGAAACTGAAAAAAAAATAAAAAAATAAAAAATAAAAGTAGTATTATCCAAAGTAGGGCAAAATATACACTTATATCCCTAAAATTTCACACATTATTGTGCTCATCAATGACCTTTACTACTTACAAAATAAAATTTAATTAAATCAAACCCTATTACAAAGTAAAGGGTAAGAAAGCTTAATTTGTTTCTTACTAGCAGTGGCAAAATATGAATTTTATGTAGCATTAAAGGGGGTCATGCTGGGTCGAGTTACAATGAGTCTGTTCAAGTCGGGCATATAAATGTGTCAGTTCGGTCGGATGCCCGATGGGCTTGCTACTTGCACCATGAACGCTAGTTTAATAAATGGGCCAGGGTTTAAGTTGGGCCGTAAATGTGTTGGGCTCGATCGGGCTTGTCGGTGCGGGCTCAAAATTGACACCCCTAATTAGGCGGTTCTAGTAAGACCCGTTTATGAAATTTCTTGACATCCAACCCGCCAAGTAATCTCATCTGATGGAACAGAATGCTCTTTATGAGGGCATCATCTTGGCGGCTCCTCTCCAATGACTGCATCTTTCAACGTTCCTATAACGATCATCTAAGAGCTAGCGTGTTTGGTCATGCATTCTAACAATTGTCATCACTTAAAAGAATGTATGTCTAAGTCTTCCCAGCCCTTGGAGGTTTGGAGGTGCCATCATGTCGGCTTGCACTGTTACATCAATATGGTTCATTCTAATTCAAGCCACTCAGCCGCGTCGCATTTACACTTAGGTGACCCCTGCCCTAATGCCCCCAACACAATTTTTTGTTATCACATTATTTATCTAATTCCGTATCTGTTTTTAATTTGTGGGAGAGGGATTGCACGTCAAAGTACAGCTGATATCATGATTTATAATTAAATCTTGGGCGGTTGAAATCAAGGTTTTAAATACGTAACGGGATCATGATTCTGATTCAAGTCGCATCAAATCAGCTTTTCCTTACAGTTTTCTAGGGTTCCACCCCATCATGACCAATTCCCGTGCCTGAACCTGATTTAGAAGTCAATTTCGGTTTTTAAAACCCTGATTAAGATCAACGGCTTAAGCATGAGTTCATATTTAAGCCATTTTAACATGAGAAAGATCAAAATGATAACACTTAGGAACGAGTGTAGATCAAGTTCTTGTATTTGATCATTTTCGTACGGTCTGATTCCATACATATAGAATTCATCACATGATTTTTCCTCAGGTAGATTCGGATCAATCTTGTACAAGAATCCGCTCTCAAAATCCATTTGACTTGGGATTTACAAGTTGTTATTCTTAACGACTTCCTAAACTCTATATTGGCTGGGCAAACACGCTAAAGCGATTAAAACCATCACTTCACTTTTAATCAAACATCCCATGTGAAAAAAAAAAATATTATAGTAAGATTTTTAGCTTTTAAAAAATTTCACTTCCGTTCTAACATCTGTCAGATTGATTGGATTGTTTAGGTCCCACCACAGCCATTGGATGAAAATGCTAAACGAACCAAGAGAAGAAAAAGCTCAAAATATTTTAATGAAAGGGACAAGATTTGACAATTCAGATACTGGTTACCAATAATGATTCTGATTCCTGTATGAAGACTTCAATATTCTTGCCACCAATAGACACACAAATTCCGCAGTTGAAGGCAGACAGATCTCACAAGTTCTCATCCAAGTATCCAACCCTAAATGACGATGAAACCCCTCACAAGATCATGGCAGTTCAAAGCCCACACCAACCACTATACAACAGAAATCACTTAACCTCTGATCATCAAAACTGAAAAACACTATTTGATCCCAAGGCTGAACTGAATCATTGGGTCAGTCAGGATAGTTCTTGATGCTTTCTTGTTCCTTAGATCACCCACAGATGCAGTAGTAGATCAATCAAATGGTTCAATGGATGGTGGATAACTATGGAAATCGTCTGCAACAGCTGCATCGATGCAATGAACGTTGAGTAACTGGAAGCCTCTTGGGACACGAGTCCAGATACTATCAGCCGTCCAATGCTCACCGCACCTCACCGCTCACTGCAGAGAATGTGGATTCAATGGATACTTAAAAATAAAATAAAAAAGTAAAAAAAAATTAAAAAAATAAAAAAAAAACGAAGTGAGAGAAAGAAGAATGTCACTGCCAAAGCAAAAGGATCCTCCCTGGCCCTTCAATTTAATTTAAGCAGGTTCTACAAATCAGAAGTATTAACGCTTTTTTAACAGCTAGCTTTTAGCATCTTCCATTAAAGAATTGGCCAAATCTTCAACTTAAACAGAGTCAACCACAACTAGTCGCCCCATAACCCAAGTCCAACAGACACTTTTCCTTGTTCCCAAGTGATAAAATTGCCAATGAGACTCGGCGGAACCTGCAATTCTTAACTCCCAACCTTTCCAGCAATCAAAAGACACACAGAAGTCCACATCTCTAATCTCCCTCAAAAATTTAGGCTCCCATGAACTTTCCCTTAACTATATATATATATATATATATATTCAGCCAAGGACATGATCTCATATCATATGCTTTTCTGCTAAGGAGAGAAAAAAGCATGTACTAGAGTGCTCTAAGGTAGATGAAGGATTAAAAGCTTAAACCCATTGAGCAGCTTCCCCTATCTGATCCCCAGATTAGTTTTTTAGATTCTTTTCCATTCCAATCCAGTTGAACCAAACTATCCAAATATGACAATATCTGGTTCTGGAACAGATGCTCCAGAATTCCCTATACCAGTAGACTCAGAGCACAAGGCAACTGAATTCCGATTATTCTCAGTTGCAGCACCCCACATGCGAGCCTTCCACCTTGCATGGATATCCTTCTTCTCTTGCTTTGTATCCAGTTTCGCAGCCCCTCCACTCATCCCTATCATCCGTGATAACCTCAACCTCACTGCCACCGATATTGGCAATGCAGGGATTGCATCAGTCTCTGGCGCTGTCTTTGCTAGACTTGCTATGGGTACTGCATGTGACCTTGTTGGTCCTCGTCTTGCCTCGGCATCACTGATCCTCCTCACTACACCTGTAGTTTACTTCACCTCCTGTGCCAACTCCGCTGTCTCGTTCCTCCTTGTCCGCTTCTTCACAGGCTTCTCCCTTGCAACCTTTGTCTCAGGTCAATATTGGATGAGTACCATGTTCTCTGCTCCCATTGTAGGGGTTGCCAATGGTGTTGCTGGAGGCTGGGGCAACCTTGGAGGTGGAGCAACCCAGCTCATCATGCCTCTTGTGTTTGACCTCATTCACCACATTGGTGCAACCAATTTCACTGCCTGGAGAATTGCATTCTTCATACCTGCTCTTTTCCAGACTTCAACAGCACTAGCTGTCTTGCTCTTCGGCCAAGACCTGCCTGATGGAAACTTCCATCGATTACAGAAATCTGGGGATAAGCAGAAAGAAAAGGTCTCAAAAGTTCTCTACCATGGTATCAGTAATTACAGAGCATGGATCTTGGCATTGACTTATGGCTATAGTTTTGGGGTGGAATTGACAATAGACAATATAATTGCTGAGTACTACTATGATAGGTTCAATCTGAATCTCCACACTGCTGGAATCATTGCGGCAGTATTCGGGTTAGCAAATATATTTTCTCGGCCATCTGGAGGACTGATCTCTGACTTTTTGGCCAAAAGGTTTGGGATGAGAGGTAGACTATGGAGCTTGTGGGTGGTTCAGACTTTAGGTGGAGTACTCTGTGTTATACTCGGAAGAATGGGATCATTAGGTGCATCCATTGTTGTGATGATCATTTTCTCAATTTTTTGCCAAGCTGCATGTGGACTAACATTTGGAGTAGTTCCATTCGTTTCCAGAAGGTAAGTGATCTCATCCTGCTACCATAATTTATAGTTCTTCATTTTGCAGATTTTCTTCCTGATTTATATAACTGAATTTTTTTCGGTTCTGTTAACAAAAAGGTTTCAGTTCTTTTATCTTCAGAATGTTTTAAGATTTGTGTTTCCTAACTTCGGATTCAAAGATATTTCTGTATAAGCTGCTACATACAGAAATACCAATCGGAATGCTAACAAAGAATTATCATTTCTCACTTCTTCTATCAACTATTTAAGATCCTGTAATAAATGTCAGTTTCTGTAAGCAAGTAGATAGAAGGAATAATGCCTACTGAAAAGCTTTGAGAGTTTAGCTTCTTTGCCAATGCAAGAGAGAACATTAATACCAAACTTCCCATATGGGAAAAATTTACCAATTGCATACAATATGTCTCACACACACACACAAAAAAAAAAAAAATCCAGTGCATGAGGCTCCTGGTTACTACATGTCTGGGAGGGGCAAGTGTAAAATGACATCATGCTACTCCTCTTACCTCCTTGGAGTCATTCACACTTTTGGTGAAAATTGAATTGTTCTCAACAACCCCAGAATGACCCAGGACTTGAATACCCGTTGTTAGCAAAAGAAAACTTCATGCTACTCTACTTAATACCTGTATTTGACTAAGATTTTTTTCTTCTTTTTCCTTCCTTGTATTTCCTTTTCCAGGTCACTGGGATTGGTATCTGGAATGACAGGAGGAGGAGGAAATATTGGTGCAGTTTTGACTCAATTGATTTTCTTCAGAGGATCCAAATATTCAAAGGAAACAGGGATGACACTCATGGGTGTCATGATTATATGCTGTACTCTCCCTCTCTGTTTGATCTATTTCCCACAGTGGGGTGGAATGTTTTGTGGTCCAACTACCAAAGGGAACACCACAGAAGAAGAATATTACTCATCTGAATGGAACGCAAAAGAGAAAGAGAAAGGTTTTCATCTTGCAAGCATGAAATTTGCTGATAATAGCAGGAGTGAAAGAGGAAGAAAAGTGGCTTCGGCATCCTCACCCTCACCCTCAGATGGAACCATACCTGCACATGTTTGAATACCAGCAGTTACCAATCGATTATGTCAGCTCAGCCTCTCCCACTGTCTCTTCTTTTTCTGAATTTTCCGTTGAAACGTGTTTTTTTTTTTTTTCTAAGAAAAAGTGCGGAATTTCACATCCCCTGTAATAGTTGTTTCTTACAATAATCTATTATTAAAACGAGCTTTTCTTGTTGAGTTAAATCAACTTCCATCTTTCAAGTTACAATCCTGCCCCCCACAATTTATCAAGTAGACCTTATCTTCCACCCACTTAGGGTGTTTAAATGGTTCATGAAATTGAGTTGCTTATGCATCATAATCAAGGCTGAAAATTCTCGAGTATTGATACTAAAGATTTGCACAAGAAAAAGGTGGCCATAGGTTCACCCATGAATTTAAGGTTGTTCCCAAAGTTTCTCCTAACAGGTCAGGGTGTTTTGTAACATTATGGGGTGTAGCACAGATCCAAGGGTTGGGAACTCTTCGACACAATCCAATGCACTCCCAACAGATTTGCATTAGAGAATATGGAGTGCTACAGAAGATTCAATTCTACAAGTAACCCCACAATCATTCTCACACTGCCTATTGAGAAGCGAGGAAAACAAGACCATAGATTAGAGATGGAAGATGGGATCTCTTGAAAGTTTGTTGATCAGTATATTCTTTTAAGTACAAATAGTCAAAGCAATCAGTTCATTGGTCGGGTGGTCGAGATCACCAGCATAAGCATGATGCCTGTATATTTAAGCCACTTGAATCAGAAAATAGTGAAAGCGTAACAGTCAGACACCCTTCGCTCACGGATCCGGCTCCTCTCCTTATGTCTCATATTTGCTTGAACGATCGACACTTGTTCATGACTCATCGAACTGCTATTCTTTTTTTCTCCCGAAAAATCACCCATCTCCATGGATCCAACCCATACCCGATTCAAGACAATCGGACCCTCCTTCTCCTCTCTTCTCTCCCATAACCAGAACACAATGAAGGAGAACGATCGTTCGCCTTCCAGTTTACAGTTTCCGGTGTGAAAAGAGAAGGTAAAAGAAAATCAAACTACTGTTTCGTTTTTTTTTATTTCTCTGCGTTTATATTTCAATTTCTCCCCCTTCTTAGTGGTATCTGATCGATCTCCTGCTGTCGACTCAACTTTGATTTGATATGACAATCTCCTAAACAAAGATGTATGGTGGAGCTATTATCTCCGATTTCATTCCGACGAGATGATGATTTCGAGGCTGACTTTTAGGAGTTCAAGTACGAGTCCAATGAGGAGGTTGAAGATGCCAAACAATTTTCCTTCGCTCCCACTTCTTGGTCTTCACGAGGTATGCTTGATCTCCATCTCTCTTATCAATTAACCCTTTCCGAAATGGAAGTTCTGTTCTAGGCTGCAAGTAGGGTTTTTTTTTTCTTCTTCTATTATTTATTTTTAGTCTAACGATTACTCTACTTTCTTGAATTTGGGATGTTTGAGGTTTCCTTCCCCTTGATCGTTTCTGTCATTTAGATTGTAACTTCTCCTTTGCAGATTTTTCTTGCCATCCGTCACAAAATATGTGACCCTTTCCCCTCCCTCTTTTAAGTTTATTTTGATCTGGCCATTTTACGATCGTTCTCCTTCGCTGCGATTGCCGAAGTTCTAGTTTCGCTTCTTCGGCGCGTTCAATGTCGCTCCTCTGTTCGGCGTTCTCCTTCGCATTCAACTTCAGCGACTGTGTTCTGCTTTTTGGGAGAGAAGATAATGGAAGAGAAGAGAGGAGGAAGGAGAGGGCCCAATTGTCTTGAATCGGGTATGGGTGGGATCCATGAAGATGAGTGGTTTTTTTTAGAAGAAAACATTACAGTTGGATGAGTTTTGGACAGGTGTCGATCACCCATATAGCTATGGGCAAGACCCGAGCGATCAGAGATGAGGAGAGGAGCCGGATCCTCGCTCCACTGACATTGACCGGCCAAACACGCTAATGTAATGTGACTAAACCCATCCCTAGCCCCCACACGTTAGATGAGAATCAGATCGAGCTTGGATTTCAGATTGCGGCTCAGAAAGCAAATATGGACAAGATATAGAGAAGAAGACAAAGAAGAAGCACTTGTGATGATGAAATGAACATGAGTGACTCGAGGAATTCAGATAACTAAGCTAAACACTGGCGGTTTAAAATTTCCTGGTCATTGGGTTCTAAAGTTGGAAGTGATAATCTTACATCGAAAGTAAATAACTTAATATGAAGAATTATAGGTACTTGGGCATTCTCTCCTTAATCGATACGAAATCTGGTGTGCTTCCAAAGTGCTCCCGCAAGGTCATTCTGATCTTCGAATTCTGCCAAAACAAAGTAAAGTGTGAAAAGAATCTTAAACTGCCGAATGGAATCTCATGCCCTTTTATTTTAATTTAAGCGAGATCCCAAAAGTCAGAAGTTTAGAACTTATCTTCTTCCATTAAGTGTTGAATGATTTTCCTATCAGACAGAGTCAATCCCAAATAATTCCACACCCAACAACCCAAGTGAGAAAGAGCCAATACTGAACTTCCAGTAACCTCTTATGTCACTTCCAATAGGTTACTATTTGAAGTCAAAAGTTCATACCTCAGAAGCAGAAACCAGAAAACGTTTGCAGAGCTTGAACCCTTCCAGCCATTAAAAGGCAAGTAGATCCCCTGTCTTGGGTTCAGAAAGCTCAATGGTGTTACTGCAAAAGGTAGATAAATAAGCTCGACATTCTCTACTCTCCTTTAAAAACAACTAGAAGGAGATTATATGTTCATCCAAGGACATGATCTCATAGCAATATAGCATACCCTTTTCTGAAAGTATTGGATTATCACGCATATCCTTGATCCAGCCCTGTGTATTAGCTGTAAATCTTATCCACTCCTGTGTATTAGCTGTAGTTCTTATCTTTTCTCTTGTAATCAGCTGTATATTTCCTTGTATATCCGCATCTCATAATAGTTAGCATAGATCAAGCAAACCATTAACTTAAATTAAGGAGCTAACCTGTACACTTATGGCTATAAAAAGCCACCATGTATAACTGATTCGATACAAGAGTGAAGAACCAATTTTCTTCATATTCAGCCTTTTTATCATGGTATCAGAGCATTAAAATCTGATTACCTCCTTCCTCTTCTCTTCTCATGGTAGAAGTCAACAACAATACGTCTAACGGTCCCACGGCTGTCCTTGTATCCCCTCAACTGAATGGCGAAAACGAGAATACTTGGATTCGTGCTATGACGATGGCCTTGAGAGCCAAAAATAAGCTTGGGTTTGTCAATGGAACAATACCCATGCCAGATGTTGCTGCAGCCAACTATGATCGATGGATATGAGTCAATGGCATTGGGACATCTAGGCTTCTTCGATCCATCACTCCAGTCTTGCTGCTAGTGTCATTTATGCTGATTCTGCTCATACCATTTGGACGGATCTCCAGAGTCGCTTCTCTCAACCAAACACTACCAAGATCTATCAGATCAAGCGGGATATTGGTGATTGGAAACAACATAATCTCTCTATCACTGCCTGTTTCACAAAACTAAAAGATTTACAGGATGAACTGACGTCTTATGTCTCAGACAGTAAATGCGGTGCTTCGCAAAATTTAAATGCATTTATTCAACAGGATTAAGCAATGAAATTTCTTCAAGGACTTCACGAATCTTTTGCACCTCTAAGAAGTCAAGTTCTTCTACAAGACCCTTTGCTAGGGGTGTCAATTCATGGCCCGACCCGACTAAACCGACCGGGACCGACCGTTTATAGACCGGCCAGGTCCAGACCATTTATTAAACATGTCGGGCTTGAGCCCGGATCATTTATAAACAGTGGATCTCGGTTTTGCTAATTGGACCGTCGGGCGCCCGACCGAGACCGACCGTTTAACACCCGATCGAGACCGGCCTATTGTGCACCGGCCTAGCCCGACCCTTTAATGATTGTAAAATACCTATTTTACCCCCCAAATTAAAAAGTAAAAACTAAAAAGTAAAGACATGTTCACATTTTAAATAATGGTTATATTTGGTATCATTTATTGATTTATTATCATTTTTTTGGGCTTGCATGAGTGGGCCGGAATATAAGAACACATTTTAAAGAGGGCCCGTTTAAAAACCGATTAAAGCCCGTTTAACATTAAACATGTCCGTAGCTCGGTTAAGGCCCGACTAAAGCCCGATTATAACCCGAGGCCGACCGACCGACCGAATATAAAGCGTACCATGCCCTCAATAACTAAGCCCGATTAGTTAAATAGGCGGACACAGTGTAGCCTTTGAAAGTCTTCAAGCCATATTAAACCAGACCAAAATAGGACAGGCCCAACCGGTTGACACCCCTACCCTTTGCATTCAGTTTCAAAGCTTTATTCCCTAGCATTGCAAGAAGAGAAGCAACGTGAGATTTCCTCTATTTCTTTTGCCAAACCTGAAGCATCGACACTTATTTCCAACACCATCAAGAACTCATCTCCCTTTTCTCATGGAAAAAAGGATTGACCACATTGTGACCATTATTCTATGGATGGCCACACTATTCATCCATGTTACAAATTGCGTGGATATCCCCCAAAGAAAGGAGACGCTGCTCCTAATAATTGCACTTATTGCAAAAGGACTGGTCACACAATGGCCACATGTTACAAGCTTCAAGGCTATCATCCAAAGTAAGCATCGCCAAGTTCCTCCCAGCCAAAGGGCTTTCAAGCCACAGGTCCCCAGAGAATAACACACCTGTTTTACCCACCTCCAATCCACATAATTCCTCCATCTCTACTGATCAGTATGCATAAATACTTGCTATCCTTCAACAAGGTAGTATTCCGCCTAGTGTGCATCTAGCAGGTACTGCTCTCACATCTATTGTTTCTTCACCCACTAAATGGATTCTTGATTTTGGTGCTAATGAACATATCTGTTCATCCATCAACTCCTTGAATTCCCTTAAGTCTAGTCCTAGTACTATAACCGTTCAACAACCAAATGACTCTCACATGCCTATTTCTAACATTGGTTCTGTGGAATTTAACTCTAATTTTCGTCTCCATAATGTACTGCATGCCCCATCATTTCAATTCAATTTGCTTTCCACTTCCAAAATTATAAAATCCTTGAATTACTGTAACATTTTTTCCTGATTTTTGTATCTTCCAGGACCTATCAACGAGGAACACGATCGGACTGGAATATACCCGTGGTGGGCTCTATTACCTCACCAAAACCACTACTTTGCTCGCTGCCTCTTCTACATTTGATCTTTTGCATTGGCGCCTTGGTCACCCATCATCCTCACGGTTGCATACCGTTGCCCAACATAATTCATCTGTGGTTGACTCTCATTTGAAATTTTGTAATATTTGCCCCTTGGCAAAACATTCTCAATTCCCATTTGCTTTAAGTGCTACATCCACTAACTCTTTTTTTGAGCTTATACACTGTGATATTTGGGGACGGTTCAATACATCTATCTCCACTGGTTCTCGTTACTTTTTGACAATTGTGGACGATTACACTCGTTGCACATGGCTTTTTCTCATGAAATATAAATCCGACACTAAAGGCATTCTCACTGCCTTTTTGGCTTTTGTCTCCACTCATATATAAATTGAATGTGCAAAAAGGCCGCAGTGATAATGGCCTTAAATTTTTTAAAAAGACCTTCATGCCACATTCCAACAACTTGGAATTGTTCATGAAACTAGTTGTGTAGGGACTCCTCAACAAAATGGGGTAGTCGAACATAAACACCGCCACCTTCTTGAGGTTGCTCGAGCCCTCCATTTCCAAAGTCACTTACCCATCTCTTTTTGGGGGGAATGTGTCCTCACAACAGCTTGCCTCATCAATTAATTATCCACTTCTACCCTTTTTGGAAAAACTCCTTAAGAAATGTTGCTTGAAATCTCATCATCTTACGAACACTTGCGTGTGCCTTGTTTTTGCTCACAACCATTCCCCAAATCACTAAAAATTTGATGCTCTCTTCAATTCAGGTATATTTGTTGGTTATCCTTTTGGTCAAAAAGGTTATCGCATTTATGATTTGGAAACAAAGAAAATTTAAATGCTTTGGAAACAAAAACAATTTACACTTCTTAGGATGTAATATTTCATGAAGATATTTTCCCTTTCCTTGATGTCCCATCCCCAAGCCCCATCTCACTAGTCCTCTCCACCCCATTCCCTTTCATTATTCCTCCCCATTTGACATTGGTCTCACCGACCCTCAAATAGACCCGTCCCCATCCCCATCCCCATCTATATCCATGGACAATACATCTGCCTCCCAATCAGCACAAACATTCCATCCAATAGTCCTCCTTCTCCCCCACGTCCTACACGCACTCGTCGTTCACCCACCTATCTTCAAGACTATCAGTGTAATATGGTCACCAAGGTTGTTCTTGCTCCGTCGGAACCTCAACCAGGTAATTTATCACCCCAGTGCCGTGCTTTCCTCTCTTCTGTAAACTCTATTGTTGAGACTGCCACTTTTTCTCAAGCTGTCAAGGATCCCAAATGGCGCGATGCTATGGTTGCTGAGGTAGCCGCTCTTGAAAAAAATCAGACTTGGTCAATCACCACTTTACTGCCTAACAAGACCACTGTTGGATGCAAATGGATTTATCGAGTGAAATGTCGGTCTAATGGCACAATCGAACGCTACAAATCCCGCCCTTATGGCTAAAGGCTACACCCAAACTGAAGGTCTAGATTATCATAAGACCTTTGCTCCGGTCGCCAAGCTCACCACCATTTGCTATCTTATTACTATCGCATCCATCAAACGATGGTCTCTTCATCAATTAGATGTGACCAATGCTTTCTTACATGGGGATCTCCACGAAGAGGTGTACATGAATCTTCCACCTGGCTATTGCCGAAAAGGGACCGTCGAGTTTGTCAATTGCACAAATCTCTATATGGTCTAAAGTAGGCTGGTCGCTGATAGTTTGCAAAACTCACTGATGCCTTATCTCAAGCTGGCTATCAACAATCTACTGTCGACCATTCCCTATTTACCAAGCACACGTCATGTGGTTCAGTATTTGTTCTTGTGTATGTTGATGACTTGGTCATCACAGGGGATGATGTGGCGGAGATTCACTCTATCAAAAGACATTTGGGCATTGTTTTCCACTAAAGGACTTGGGTCCTCCACAATATTTTCTTGGCATTGAGATTACACGCAATAACAATGGCATTTTTCTCTGTCAACGTAAATACACATTGGACATCTTAAATATGGGCATGATGGGTTGTCGTCCTTCTCCCACACCGATGGAGCAGCACATCAAGCTCAACCTCAATGATGGTGACCCTATGCCCGATCCCTCGGCATATCACTACCTCATTGGTCGCCTCATCTACCTCACCTTTACATGACCAGATATCACCTACAGTGTCCAAGTGCTTAGCCAATTGATGCAGACACCCTGCATTTTTTATTATAAAGCTGCCCTCCACGTTTTGCGCTACCTTAAGCAAAGTCCTGGCCACGGAATTTTCTTCCCCTCCACCAGTTTACTATAGCTTCATGCATTTGCTGACTCTAATTGGGTGAGTTGCCCGTTCACGCGTCACTCCATGACTGGATATTATATTATGCTCGGTAACAGTCCCATTTCATGGCGTTCAAAGAAACAAACAACCGTCTCTCGGTCTTCTACTGAATCTGAGTACCTGGCCATGGCCCATACTTCATGTGAAGTACAGTGGCTCTTATATCTTCTTGTAGACATGGGTATAACCCGCCCTACACCCGCCACTCTTACTGCGACAACCAGGACTCTCTCCACATTATGGCAAATCTAGTATTTCACGAACACACTAAACACATTGAATTAGATTGTCATTTCGTTCGTGAGAAAACCAGCGTGGCCTAATCCGTACAGCTCAGGTGCACACATCTCGACAGCTTGCGGACGTCTTCACAAAACCTCTTGGCCAAAATCAGTTCCACAATCTCATTTGCAAGTTGGGTGGGTTACAAATCCATCAACCCCCTCCAACTTGGGGGGGTATTGGATTATCACACATATCCTTGATCCAGCCCTGTGTATTAGCTGTAGTTCTTATCCCTTTCTCTTGTGATCAACTGCATATTTCCTTGTCTCCTAACAGTTAGCATAGATCAAGCAAACCATTAGCTTAAATTAAGGAGCTGACCTGTACACTTATGGCTATAAAAAGCCACCATGTATAACTGATTCGATACAAGAGTGAAGAACCAATTTTCTCATATTCAGCCTTTTTATCGGAAAGCAAGTACTAGACTGCGCAGAGAGAGGGAAAGGATTAAAGCTTACACCCACGGATTGGCTTACCCAATTCAATCCCGAGATTAGTATTTCAGATTCTCTTCCACTCCAATCCAGTTCAACCTTTCTATCCAAATATGACAATATCTGATTCTGGAACAGATGCTCAAGAATTCCCTTTACCAGTAGACTCAGAGCACAAGGCAACTGAATTCCAATTATTCTCAGTTGCAGCACCCCACATGCGAGCCTTCCACCTGGCATGGATATCCTTCTTCTCTTGCTTTGTATCCAGTTTCGCAGCCCCTCCACTCCTCACTATCATACGGGATAACCTCAACCTCACTGCCACCGATATTGGCAATGCAGGGATTGCAACAGTCTCTGGCGCGGTTTTTGCTAGACTTGCTATGGGTACTGCATGTGACCTTGTTGGTCCTCGTCTTGCCTCAGCATCACTGATCCTCCTCACTGCACCTGTAGTTTACTTCACCTCCTGTGCCAACTCCGCTGTCTTGTTCCTCCTTGTCCGCTTCTTCACAGGCTTCCCTCGCAACCTTTGTCTCATGTCAATATTGGATTAGCACCATGTTCTCTCCTCCGATTGTAGGGGTTGCCAATGGTGTTGCTGGAGGCTGGGGCAACCTTGGGGGTGGTGCAACCCAACTCATCATGCCTCTTGTGTTTGACCTAATTTGCCACATCGGTGCAACCACTTTCACTGCTTGGCGAATTGCATTCTGCATACCTGCTTTGTTCCAGACTTCAACAGCACTAGCTGTCTTCCTCTTCGGCCAAGATTTGCCTGATGGAAACTTCCAGCGATTACAGAAATCTGGGGATAAGCAGAAAGAAAAGGTCTCAAAGGTTCTCTACTATGGTATCAGAAATTACAGAGCATGGATCTTGGCATTGACTTATGGCTATAGTTTTGGGGTGGAATTGACAATAGACAATATAATTGCAGGGTACTTCTATGATAGGTTCAATCTGAAGCTCCACACTGCTGGAATCATTGCGGCATTATTCGGGTTAGCAAATATCTTTTCTCGGCCATCTGGAGGACTGATCTCTGACTTTATGGCCAAAAGGTTTGGGATGAGAGGTAGACTGTGGAGCTTGTGGGTGGTTCAGACTTTAGGTGGAGTACTCTGTGTTATACTTGGAAGAATGGGATCATTAGGTGCATCCATTGTTGTGATGATCATTTTCTCAATTTTTTGCCAAGCTGCTTGTGGACTAACATTTGGAGTTGTTCCATTCGTTTCCAGAAGGTCAGCAATCTCATCCTGCTATCATTATTTATAGTTCTTCATTTTGCAGATTTTCTTCCTGATTCATATAACTGAAATTTTTTTCAGTTCTGTTACTCAACAAAAAAATTTCAGTTCTTTTATCTTCAAAATGTCTTAAGATTTGTGTTTCCTAACTTCTTATTCAAAGATATTTCTGTATAAGCTGCTACATACAGACTACCAATCAGAATGCGAACAAGAATTATCATTTCTCACTTCTTCTATCAACCATTTAAGATCCTGTAATAAATTTCAGTTTCTGTAAGCAAGTGGATGGAAGGCATAGGCTCCCGCTACTACAGGGTCTTGGAGGGGCAAGCATATGCAGCCTTACCCACTGCTTTGCAGTAGAGGCTGTTTCCAAGTTTTGAACCTGTAGATGGAAGCATGGTTTCAAGTATCGGTAGACCGATACCGGTACCGATACCGGGAACTAAATCCTTCGATGGAAGGCATAGGCTCTCACTACTACAGGGTCTGGGAGGGGCAAGCATATGCAGCCTTACCCCCTGCTTCGCAAAAGAGGTTGTTTCCAAATTTTGAACTTGTGACTAATATGTTGCAATAGTGCACCCTAACCGTTGTGCCACAGGCTTGCTCACTTGCAAACATGTCTTGTTTAATAATATTCAAGAGTAACCTAACCTGTTTCAAATGTTTTCTCCTTCGAGTCTGGAAAGAGAAGGAGGCTAATAGGAGCATATTCCTATGAAATACCAACTTATAGTAAATAAAGAGCTATAATTTCCCATGAGACCCTTCTGTGCAACTTTCACCCCTGGGTATGCAAGAGGAGCTGGGGTCCCTAAAACATTTGTCTCTAAGACATCCAACCAGCACAAACCTAGTGAACTAACATTTCTAAGTTTCTTTCGCTTCAGATGTTGGAGGAGCTGCCTGCTACTCTTTGCTCCTAATGTCATAGAGAATGAAACTTCTTTAACATGTGTTCACTCTTCTATTGAAGCTGCATCCATTTTTCTATTGTAATGCTGCAGATGTTTGATCATTGTCTAATCTTATGGTTGAAAGAGTAGAATAACTTTCAATAACCCACCGTCAAAAAGAGCCGCGCAAGTAAAATGACTTCATGCTACTCCTCTTACCTCCTTGGGGCCATTCACACAGGGTATTTGATGTTTTTCATTGCTTTCGGTGAAAGTTGAATGGTTATCATTCAACCCCAGTATAACCCAGCCATGTGGTTGTGGGGTCAATATAGGCCCACGAGACTAGTCAGGCCGAAGGCCTGAATACCCATTGTTAGAAAA
>NC_056560.1:7328510-7329230 GCF_013358625.1 Macadamia integrifolia | reverse complement strand
TTGTTAGAAAAAAAAAAAAATAATAAAATAAAATAATAATAATAATAAATAAATAAATAATCATGCTACTCTACTTAATACCTGTATTTGACTAAGATTTTTTTCTTCTTCTTTTTCCTTCATGTATTTCATTTTCCAGGTCACTGGGATTGGTATCTGGAATGACAGGAGGAGGAGGAAATTTAGGTGCAGTTTTGACTCAGTTGATTTTCTTCAGAGGATCCAGATATTCAAAGGAAACAGGGATAACACTCATGGGTGTCATGATTATATGCTGCACTCTCCCTCTCTGTTTGATCTACTTCCCGCAGTGGGGTGGAATGTTTTGTGGTCCAACTACTAAAGGGAACACCGCAGAAGAAGAATATTACTCATTTGAATGGAATGCAAAAGAGAAAGAGAAAGGTTTTCATCTTGCAAGCATGAAATTTGCTGATAATAGGAGTGAAAGAGGAAGAAAAGCGGCTTCGGCATCCTCAGCCTCAGATGGAACCATACCTGCACGTGTTTGAATACCAGCTATTGTCAATGGATTATGTCAGCTCAGCCTCTCCCATTGTTCCTTTAATTTTTTAATTTTTTATTTTTTGAATTTTGAATTTTCCATTAAAACATGGGGAATTTTTAAAAAATTTTTTGCTAAGAAAATGTTGGAATTTCACATCCCCAATAATCTATTATTGAAACATGCTTTTCTGGCTTTCAAGTTACAATCCTACA
>NC_056560.1:7313087-7328490 GCF_013358625.1 Macadamia integrifolia | reverse complement strand
CCCCCCCCCCCCCCCCCAAAAAAAAAAAGGGGGTTATTGATCCTTTTTTATCAACCCCCACCATGTAAGTTGTAACCTATCTCAATTCTCCATAATGGGAAGTTGTGGGCCCACTATTTATCAATTAGATCTAATCTTCCCCACTTAGGATGTTTAAGTGCTTCGTGAATTTGAGTTGCTTATGCATCATAACCAAGGCTGAAAATTCTCAAGTATTGATACTATAGACTCACATAAGGAAAAGGTGGTGATAGGTTCACACATGAATTTAAGGTTTTGCATTCCCAGAGTTTTCTCCTGACAGATCGGGTCCTTTGTAATGCTGTAGGGTGTGCAGCATAGATTCAAGGGCTGAAAACCCTTAGATAAACAGCCCAAGGCATTCCCAATCTTTGAATTTATGTTACAGAATGTGTGCGCTATAGAAGATTTAATTCTGCAAGTAACCATCCCATTCTATCTCACACTGTCCATGGGGTGCCAGAAAAACAAGACCATAGATCATAGATGGATCTCTTGAAAGTGTGTTGATCAGTATGTTCTTTAAGTGCAAACAGTCAAAGCAATCAGCCTATTGGTCGTGTGGTCGAGATCACCAGCATAAGCATGATGTCTGTATATTTAAGCCACTTGTATCAGAAAATAGTGAAAGCGCAACAGTCAGGCACCTTCTTTGGGCTCATCACTCCCCAGTCCCTACATTGGCCGACCAAACACGCTAATGCGATTAAACCCATCCCCAGTCCCTACACGTTAGATGAGAATCAGATCGAGCATGGATTTCAGGTTGCCGGCTCAGAAAGCAAATATGGACAAGATGTAGAGAAGAAGACAAAAAAGAAGCACTCGTGGTAATGAAATGGACAGAGTTGACTTGAGAATTTCAGAATTCACATAACGATCATTGGGTTCTGAAGTCATAAGTAAATAATTTTTTTTTTAACCCGAATATTATATGGATCACAAAAGTCCCTAAAATATTATTAAACAAAGAAAAACAATATAATAAAGAAACAAAGACGGAGCCTACCTTACCTCAACGGCTCAACCCATGAGATGCAAATCACTATTCTCTCCCCAACAGGTGTGAAATCTGGTGTCTGGAGATCCCAGGTCATTCTGATTTTCGATTACTGCCAAAACAAAGTGTAAGTGTGAAAGAATCTTAAACTGCCCAGTGGAATCTCATACCTTTTATTATAATTTAAGCGAGATCCCAAAAGTCAGAAGTCAGAACTTATCTTCTTCCAGTGTTCAATGATTTTCCAACTAGATAGATTCAATCCCAAATAATTCCACACCCAACAACCCAAGTGAGAGAGCCAATTCTGAACTTCCAATAACCTCTAATGTCACTTTCAAAAGGTAACTATTTGAAGTCTGAAGTTCATACCTCAGAAGCAGAAACCAAAAAACGTTTGCAGAGCCTGAACCCTTTCAGCCGTTAAAAGGCAAGCTCCCTGCTGTTACTGCAAAAGGTAGATAAATAAGTTCCACATTCTCTACTCTCCTTTAAAAACAGCTAGAAGGAGATTATATATTCATCCTAGGACATGATCTCATAGCAATATAGCATACCCTTTTCTGAAAGCATGTACTAGAGTGCACAGAGGGAGCGATAGGTTTAAAGCTTAAACACAAGAGTGGCTTACCTCCAATCCAGTTCAACCTTACTATCCAAATATGACAATATCGGATTCTGGAACAGATGCTCAAGAATTTCCTTTACCAGTAGACTCAGAGCACAAGGCAACTGAACTCCGATTATTCACAGTTGCAGCACCCCATATGCAAGCCTTCCATCTGGCATGGATATCCTTCTTTGCTTGCTTTGTATCCAGTTTTGCAGCCCCTCCACTCCTCCCTATCATCCGTGATAACCTCAACCTCACTGCCACCGATATTGGCAATGCAGGGATTGCGTCAGTTTCTGGTACAGTCTTTGCTAGACTTGTCATGGGGACTACATGTGACCTTGTTGGTCCTCGCCTTGCCTCAGCATCACTGATCCTCCTAACTGCACCTGTAGTTTACTTCACCTCCTGTGCCAACTCTGCTGTCTCATTCCTCCTTGTGCGCTTCTTCACAGGCTTCTCCCTTGCCACCTTTGTTTCATGTCAATACTGGATGAGCACCATGTTCTCTCCTCCCATTGTTGGGGTTGCCAATGGTGTTGCTGGAGGCTGGGGCAACCTTGGGGGTGGAGCAACCCAATTCATCATGCCTCTTGTGTTGGACCTCATTCGCCACATTGGTGCAACCACTTTCACTGCCTGGCGAATTGTGTTCTTCATACCTGCTCTGTTCCAGACTGTAACAGCAGTAGCTGTCTTGCTCTTAGGCCAAGACATGCCTGATGGAAACTTCAATCAGCTACAGAAATCTGGGGATAAGAAGAAAGAAAAGGTCTCAAAGGTTATCTACCATGGGATCAGAAATTACAGAGCGTGGATCTTGACATTAACTTACGGCTATAGTTTTGGGGTGGAACTGACAATAGACAATATAATTGCAGAGTACTTCTATGATAGGTTCAATCTGCAGCTCCACACTGCAGGAATCATTGCTGCGACCTTTGGGTTAGCAAATATATTTTCTCGACCATCTGGAGGATTGATCTCTGATATTATAGCCGAAAGGTTCGGGATGAGGGGTAGACTGTGGGGATTGTGGGTGGTTCAGACTTTAGGTGGAGTATTTTGTGTTATACTTGGGAGAGTGGGATCATTAAGTGCATCCATTGTCGTGATGATCATATTCTCTACTTTTTGTCAATCTGCATGTGGACTAACATTTGGAGTAGTTCCATTCGTTTCCAGAAGGCAAGTGATCTCATCCTGCTATCATTACTTCATTTTGCAATTTTCTTTCCTGATTCATATAACTGAAGTTTCTTCAATTATTTTATTCAACAAAATGTTTTCAGTTCTTTTCTGTTCATAATCTATTTAGATTTTTGTTTCCTGACTCCAGATTCAAAGATATTTCTGTAATAGCTGCTATATACAGAAATATCAGTCTGAATACTAACAACGAATGATCATTTCTCGCTTAGTCTATTGACTATTAAAGATCCTGTAATAAATCAGTTTCTGTAAGCAAGTAGATGGAAGGCATACATGTCTCCTATTTAATCTAATTCAAGAGAAACCCAACCTGTTTTAGATATTTTCTGCTTTCATTCTGGTAAGAGAAGATGGCCAAGAAGAGCACATTTTTATGAAATACCAGCTTATACCAAATAAAGAGCAATGATTTCCCAGGAGACTCCTTTGTGCAACTTTGACCCCAAGGGATGACAAAGGAGCTCCGGTGCCAAAACATTGTCTCTAAGACATCTAACCAGCCCAAACTTAGAGAACTAACATTTATAAGCTTTTTTTTTTTCCTTGCATACGATGTAGGAGGAGCTTCCCGTTACTTTTCAGTCTTCACTCTTCTATGAAACTGCATCCATTTTTCCATCATAATCCTGCAGAGTTTAATCTTATAGTTGAAAAAGTAGAATGGCTTTCATTAACCTCTACCCTCCCCACCACCTCTAAAAAAAAAAAAAAAAAAAGAAGCCTGCGCGAGTAAACTGACTTCATGCTACTAAATAATACCTGTACTAGATTTTTTTTTTTTCATGATTTGATTTTCCAGGTCACTGGGAGTGGTATCTGGAATGACAGGAGGAGGTGGAAGTTTTGGTGCAGTTTTGACTCAACTGATTTTCTTCAGAGGATCCAGATACTCAAAGGAAACAGGGATAACTCTCATGGGTGTCATGATTATATGCAGCACTCTCCCTCTCTGTTTTATCTACTTCCCACAGTGGGGTGGGATGATCTGTGGTCCAAATACTAAAGGGTACACCACAGAAGAAGAATACTACTCATCTGAATGGAATGCAAAAGAGAAAGAGAAAGGTTTTCATCTTACAAGCATGAAATTTGCCGACAATAGCAGGAGCGAAAGAGGAAGAATAGTGGCTTTGGCATCCTCACCCCTAGATGGAACCACACCTACACATGTTTGAATACCAGCTATTACCAATGGGTTGTGTCAGATTTCATTAAGAACCCCTAGAACCGTGCTAAGAAACTTGTGGTCAGAAAAATTTATGCCTCAGTATTCCAATGTTACGTGTCAGCACATTCACGTATTGATGATAAGGCCTGGAAGTTGTCGAAGCTCTGCTGGAAAGATCTCTGCCATGTAAGTTTGAAGAAGTTGAAGTGCTTTGCAAATTTGACCTCTATAGATCTTCTTGGTTACTACATATGTATTTTCCTTTGGATAGGCTGTTTTCCATATGTGAGTATAGCTTCAAAGTTTTAAAAAATTGCAAATTTATCTATTAGACTTCCCTGCCAAAGAAATACTGAGCATCAGGAATAAGGTCAATGGTCATTTGAAAGATATCAAAACCTTCCTTATATAGAAAACAAACCCCCATGATTCACTACAATTTATTTCATTTTCTAAGGCAATGCAAAGTGTTACTTAAAACAATTCCACAGGGAGGATGCATTACTTCAGTAACGTAACTGGAATAGCAATTGCTTTTATAACTTTATATAAAACATCCAACTTGATTGTTGAGATCATCAATCCACTAGAAACCTCAATAGGCTTACTGAATTAGCAGATGACTTAACCAATCAAGGAGTGATGAGAACTAGAAGTTTTTTTCTGGGAATAGTTACTTTTTGAGCTTCTTGTTTGCTATCGTCATGCATGGTTTGCTCAGCTCATGGTTTTAACTTGTATGGGTGAAGCTATGCCTTGGTTGCTACTTCAGTTAGTTCAGTATTCAGTGAAACCAAGAAACATCACTTACGTAAATGGCCATAGTTGAATTGATGATGCTCAGATGGATGAGTGGAAAGACTAGAAATAATAGAACCAGAAATAAATCCTGTGACATGAACCTAAGGGAGCACTAATAGCTAAACAGATGAGAGAAATCCAACTGCAATGGTTTGGAAATCTTTTGTCATGTACAGCAAAAAAAAAAAAATTTACCACAAAAGTGAAGAATGTGTAACCAAGTTTAGTTTGACAGGGCAATGCTAAGAATATATAGTGAGTGTTCTCCAAAGAAACCTTTTACTAATTGCCCAAAGGAAGATTAAATTAAACGTATAATACATGACATGAATGAAAGATAAACTAAAAATAAAAAGATGAAATTAATATGGTTCCATTTAAATTCAATATTACTGGTACCACACCTTCTACAGACATTTATTTGGGAAAGGTGGCAATCCAACAAGACCACTTCTATCAATTGCACAACTGTTTGTCAACCTAAGGATCAAGTAGGTCAGGGTTGGGAAACCAAGGGCTCAAATGTAACTACTGTGTGGAGATAGGGGTAAGCTGTTGAAAGGACACACTATTAGGTCAAGCAGAAACTGAAAATGAGTAATTTAGGTATAATTTCAATAGGATTGAGTAGGATTGAAAATGAGGCATTAGATGAGATTAATCAGGGAGGTTTAATAATTGGTTGATGGGTAGATGAAACATTCCAAGAACTAGCATATTTTCAGTGCACCACGAGGGTAAGTCAATTGAAAATAATAGAGTGGGATTTGGCAGAATCTTGGAAAATAAAGAGCAAGGTTGATGAAGTTGTTTTGGCAGTTCTATTGAGAATTTTTAAGAAAATTTCAGAAGTCGTTGATCAAATAGGTTAAATAGAAACTAGAATGATGTACAGAAAACTTGATTGAGTAAAACACCTTGAAAGAAGAGACTCAAGGAAATCTTGGAGTCAGCATAGAAACGTCCCAAAACATCAAAGGAAGGGGAGTTGGGACATGCTTCAAATCTATAACCCCAATCAGAAACTCTGCTCCTTTACCTTTACCCACTCCCATGAAAATCATAAATTTCATTCCTTGCTTGTGAAAAATTGATTAGAGAAGCCATTAAGTAAATCTTACATGATCACATCTAGTAATAACCCCTAATAATAGTATGTCTTCTAATGGATACCCAAATAAAAAAATCGATAATTCGCTAGAAGTTCCCTATATCACAGTAGATTCACAAAATTTAGCATTCAGAGAAAAATTAATCAATTGACATTTCAGCTGATGCCATAATCAAGCCAAATAATGATCATTATCATTATCCTTAGAATTTGAGCATCAAAATAATTCAGTTATTAATATTTTAATTAAAGAATGTAGTTAATTCATTCTTCTCCTTCCAACTTTTCTACATCATCATAATATGCCGATTTTCTAATCTCAAATGCACAATATGAAAGAGATACACTTCATATTCATTATCATAACCAGATAAAAATAATAAAATAACAGAGGTCATCATACTTATAAATGATCCTTCCTTTCAATGGAAACCAGAATGAGAAAAATCCTAATTAAAGGGGAGATGGACTTTGTATTCATTATCATAACCAGAATAAAATAACTAAATAAATTCACAGATGTAAACATACACCAACAGCATGTCCCTTCTAGCTTTCATAGGCAGCAACAAGTTCTTAGGCTGCCTAACTTGACAATAAACAGAAAACAGAATGCACAGAAAAGCAATGAAAAAGCGCCGGAAGAAATTACCTCTACCTTCAGACTGAACATTCCTGCACAAGGTTCTGTTTGAATAGGCAACAAGTATTCCCTTTCAAATAGTGCAGCTCCTACTGTCCATTAAACATCTCCAGGACCAAAGGATATTTCTGAATCACCCAGACACAAAGCATCGAAGATCTTTAAGTTGGCTCATGGTCTCGAGCGTAACTCCTGGCCTTTCTCCAATATCTTTGTCAAATTAGCTCTGCCCAAAAAAAAAATCCAGACAGATCGTGGATGCGAAAAACGAAGAGAATTAGGTTGTCACATTAATGGAATCAATGCCTGCAGACGGAAAACAAAAGCATTAGAGGAACGAACACCTGCAACATATCTCATAAACCCTAACTGGCTGGGAGAGAAAATGAGGGGGAGCTGGGGAGGGGATAGTAGCCAAAAAGATCATGCCGCTTAGATTCAAATAGTTCAGTGAACAACGGTAAAATAGGCGGTTTTTTCAATACCGCTTAGATTCAAATTTTGTACCAGGCCGGTTCTAAGTGGGGCTGGACCAAAAAGAGATGGTTCTGATTCTGATCGGTTTGTCTGTCGGTTAGGACTTGGACCAGTTTTTAAACTTCAGTTTCGTAAAATATGAGGCAAATCCCGATCCATATAATTTTCTTTTATAGGCCTTGATCCATATATGCAAGTTTTTTGTTAAAGACCACATATGCAATTTATGATAAACTTGAAGCTCAAGTGAAAAAAGTACAACCACGAACCACCAGATTTCAGTGAGGTAGGTCTTACAATTGAATCACGAAGCACATATTCGTGCCTAGATATTCAGCAAGAGAGGTGTTTTATGAGCAATTGATATAAAGTAACGCACCAATTAGATATGATGAAATAGTTTTATAGATAAGAGAGCTACAAGTTAATTTCCTGTGTGAAATCTGACGTCTCAGAGAGCTTTTTTCTCATATTCGGCCCTTAAAATTAAGGAAAATTATTTTGTATCATTTTTATTTTTAATATGTCACATAAAGTTTAATAATAGGGTGGTACACGATAATTTTCCTAACTAATGGTGAAAAGAACCTTATTAATTTGTGTATCTTCACATCCAAATATAGGCAGACGCAAAAAGATGACATTGCCCCCACTCATATTCCTCATCACATCCTCCTATTAGGGCAATGGTAGCTGGACAAGGCTCTTTTGCCTTTATTAACTAGAATAATAAAATTAGCTCCAATGGATTGAAAGCAAAGAATAAATCACGTAGGGAACTTTGCATGTTTACCTGAATATTATTTAGGACATGGAAAGCCCTTAAAATTTTTTAAAATAAAAAAAATAATAATAAATAAACAAATGTGAGACATAATTTGCTTTAATCTAACCCATGAGATACAAATCACTTTGATACTTATAAAATCCAAAACAAAAACATCTAAAAATGAAAGATTAAATTATAAAGATTGATAATACCGCTTTCTCTTTTCAAATAATACAACGAATATTAGATGGGAGAGAATCACATTTATTTGTAAGATGAAAGAAAATAACACAATGACCTTATATGGAACCTTTTTTTTCATAAATCATATGCAAAGTTATAGGAATTGGTCTGAAATCTGGGTGGATGATACATACAAATCAAGCCATATCGGGTGTAAATTAAAAAAATAAACCATTTATTGGCACCGATACCAATACCCGTAAGTCGTAACTGTATGAGGGACGTGGAATTTTAATAGTTTTCCATTGCCGACGGACTCCTAATTATTTCCTTAAAACCTGGATTAAAAATGGAAAATAGTTTTGGGTGGGTCCCACTGTCCACTGGCTAAAGTTTTGGAAGAAAGTGTACCATTCCGGCCTCCCAGGGCCCAAAATTGCCTGGCCCCAAAAGGTATCACGTAACATCTGGACCAGTTTAGAACTTGGACCCATTCCCGAGTTCCCATCGACACCCCTAAATCAAGTACCCTGAGTACCTGTTACCTCACTTTTGGCTTTATCCATCTCACACGCCACTGTTACTCCTCCGTAGGAAATAGGAACCAGGGAGAGGAGAAATTGGGCATGTTTGATAATGTTTCAAGAAACGCGTTTCTGTCGTTTCTGTTTCCAGAAATAGAAGAAACGGAGTAAAAAGCGTTCGATAAAACTGTTTCGTTTCACCTATTTTTAAAAATAGAAATAGAAATTTTTGCTTATTTATGGTTCAAGAAACGACCTAGGCGAAACAAGTTCATCGTTTCTAGAAATGACTTGTGGCCATTATTTTATTGGTTACTATCGACTTCTAAAAACATGACTTATCAAACACCTTCAATTCCGTTTCTGTTTCTAGAAACAAAAATTTATGTTTCTACCGTTTCTTGAAACAAAAATGGCAGAAACATTATCAAACGGACCCAAAATCGCGATGTATCAACGAAGCGACCTAGCTTTCTTTCTCCGGTTCCTGAATCTTTTATGTCGCGAATCGCGATACGAGTGGACGAAACGTTGCTATAAATATCACGCAATTCATGAGTATGAACAATATTTTGTTAGTTTGGATTTCTTTTTAACTCGCGCAGTCTCTTTGTAAATCCTTCTTCATTTGCTTCCTTCGGAAGAATTTGTTGTCTGGATTAACAGTGATATCGTCGAAATCTTGAGAGGGTTCGATAGCTGATCGTTGTGTGATTCTTTAGGACCGGATCAATCGTTCGTTGTGATCACACCTTTAGGGTTTCAAGTTTCCGAATAACCGCGTCGGTGATCAGGCAAGTTACATTTGAGATGCTTTAAGATTGCATCTCTTTGCTTTGTTTCATTTATTTCTTTTTTCCTCAGTTTTGTTCAATTACAGAGGTTGTTTGCTTTGCACTGGGTTGATCTGGTGGGGGACTCTGCGTTTTATAGGTTTCCTATTAAATTTCTTGTCGTTGGGAGCAGATTTTATATCAGACGGGTTTCTCGATTTTCTTATACCTTCTCATGCTAAGTTTATTTTTTTTTTTAATTTTTTGGAGTCGAATTCTGACCGAATGTTGTCTCCCTCCAGGGAAGAAAAGGGGCTGACTGTATATTGACATATTATGATATAAGTTTCTGCTGTACTATTTCTGCATTACCAGCCTGCTGTTAGGAATAATGTGATGTTATTTGTAATTGATTAGTTAAGATAGACTTTTATGTTTTAGTTGTCCAAGGGTTTGGCGTGGAACTTCCTGGTCGGGTATATTGGGCAGCATAATATGAAGAAAGCATGTTGCTTCGTTTACCCCTAACAGTCTCACATGTTCATTCTATGTGGAGGTTTTCTTTATGCGAGTGGGGGTGTGAATTTGGAACTTCCTATTGCTAAATTGATTTTTTTTTTTTACCCTATATACGAGAAAAGGCTTGAGCATTGGTGCCTTATGGGCAACCGTATCTGTGTAAAAAGTATTTCCTTTTCATGAGTTTCGATTAATAATTTGTCTGCATCATTTAATTAAGTGTTTAGTGTGGCCCCTCTTTCACCATGCAGTCATTTTGTTTTGGAAAGTGTGCTGGCTAGAATACTATTAGCTATTAGCTGGGGTTAATGTATATGGATACATATAGTTATTTCTTTTCTTTTCTTGTGAGTGGTTGAGATCAAAGTATCTTCATCTTCAATATGATAAAAAAGAACTGGAAAAATACTATATACCAAGAGGGAAGGGGAAAAAGTACAAAACAGCAAATACGAGGAGGTTAAAAAAAAAAAGGCTGGGGGGGGGGTTGGGGGCAATTTTTCCGGGGTTTTAATCCCCAACCAATTAGCTTACTCCTTTAGTGACTTAGTCCACCAAGACATTTGATCTTGGAGCTTAGTGAATGAGATGTTTAACCATGGTACAAAACTCAGACTCCTTTGACAAAAGGAGAAACACTGCCAAGGAAACTTTCGGAAGGCAGAATCACACCCAATTAAAAGCACCACAGGCCCCTCAACCATGATCCTGGAACAGCGAAGCTTTTGTGAGTGCCTATGGTGTTTGATGATGATGGATCTTTAGTCAAGATTGATTTGAGAAGTAATGCAGAGGAGAAAGTCCAATTTTGTATGTTGTTGGTTGATGGAATTAATTTTTGTATTTATGATATTAGCGAGTATGCCAATACCAAGTAAGAAGTATGGAAGGATGCTTTTGAAATGGAAGTTTCTATTATAAGTTGGACCAAAACACATTATTTGGGGTACAATTTTGCTATGTATAGTAATGGGAATGAGGGAATGGTTATCTTGATCTCTAAGACTCTAAGAGTTCTCCATTATGATGATCTCCTCTTGCTTTGATTGTCCCATAGAAGGAGGCCTTGAAGATGATATTGCCTATTGAACTTCAGTGGAGCTTTCGAAATGGTAGTTTTAAAATGCTGCATGAATTGGTGCATTCCTATAAAATTGAAGTGCACATTTTATAAGATGATCATAACCAGCCATGCCTTGTGGATGAAGTTGTTTTAAAAAACTATCAAAGAACAACATACAAGAGTTAAGAGTTGCAGAAATGACGGTGTTGAGATGGATTGAATGTGGGGGTTAGAACGGATAAAAAGGGCGTACCTAGTGCACGAGGCTCCCGCCATTGCGAGGTCTGGGGATGAATCAGACACAAAGAAAATAAAATAAAATGTGAGAACTAATTTTAAACCTTGGTCTGGTATGGACCTCACTGTCATGTAAAGCACATCAAGAAGCTCCAGTTGGATCAATGTGATTTTGATCAAATCTTAAACCTGGGACATTTGGTCTTAGTGGTTAAAGGTGCTTTGCTACATTGGAAAACCCTTCATATGCCAAAAGAGTCTTTATTAGACACTGTTTTGACGTTCATAGGACCATGTTGAACTGAAATGATCTTTATTGGGTCTCAGATTGATTGTTGTCATATGATGATAGGGTATAGGGGGTGTCTGCACAGAATCTTGATCAGATTCACTCTGATCTTTGTTGATCCTATAGTCAAGGAGTGCAAAAGTCAATTGAGATGGTTTGGGCATCTGCATGTTCTTTGTCACCCTTGCCATCAGATATGAGACTATTATCTGCAACTCTATTGGGAATATGATTTAGTTTGAATCAGGTCATCTCAGAATAACATATTCTGTCATTCATATATTTATCTAATCGTTTTCAGTTCCAATGCTTGGATCCGGAGGCTGATTTATTCCTGGTCAATGGATTGCCGAATTTGTTGGCATAGTCCCGTGGGACTGGAAAACTTTATGGAGGGTGAGGTGATGTTAAATTTACCCTTGAGAAAAAAAAAAAAAAGGAATGGGGGTGTGGCATTTGCTGACACAAATATTTTGTTCTCTTGGAGGCATTGAGTTCAAATTTATAGTGGATGCGTTTTTTAACTTGCACACCCCATTAGGAGAGTTGGAACCTGCTGCCATAAAACATTTTCTTATGTGAGAGTAATGTTTAAATTGATCATTATCCTACTTGGTTGCCTTTTGTATTTTGGCTGTTGCTTATACATAAGTGGGTGAGCCTATGACAAAATGGTTAAGTTGGACTATTGCAAGTTTGCAACAGGTTGGGCACAGGTTCAAAATTTGGAAACAGCCTCTCATGTAAAGCAAAGGACAAGGCTGCGTACATTTTGCCCCTCCCAAACCCTGCAGTAATGGTAGCCTTGTGAACTGGGTTGCTCTTTTTGGGTGTTGCTTATACATGATAAGTTAGGGGGTGGTATTTTTCAGTAGCTTTTCTCGGCTGTCTGGCCTAATCTTGGTTTTACTTTTCCTCTTTGTCTTTTCCCTTTAGGTCATTATCTATCTAATGAAAAGATGGTTGCCCATGTGCGGTAATTTTTATGTTGATAAAAGAAATAAAAAAATGAAAGTCAAAAGTTAATACTGTTTTATACTGCGTTCTTTTTAAAGGGCGTACCCAGTGCCGCCACTGCAGGGTCTGGGGAGGGTAATAATGTGTGTAGTCTTACCCGCACTTCGCTGAGAGGCTGTTTCCCGACTTGCGATCGCTAGGTCGCAGTGGAGAAACCTTACTGGTGCACGAAGGTTGGCCCTTGTGCTATGATAATATGTGGTCATGATAAATAATTGTGTTAGTGAGGAGTGATAAAGTGCAAGTTGAAAACTCTAAAATGACGAGAAGGCGGCTCAAAAGGACTTGTGCTAGAGTACTAAGAAAAGGTATGGGCCCTTGATGGGATAAGTTGTGAAATAAGGATTTTATATAAAGTCCTAATTTTTGATCAATTAGAGTGATACTTTGTGGAGTGGGGGTAAAGTATGCTCAAGGTTCTAAATCTCGGTTTTGAGGCCGATTTTTTACCCTGGTTGAAATCGAGATTTCATAGGTCTCAACCGAAACTAGGTTGAAACTTGGTATCTTTTTTGGGTCAAATTTGAATCCTAGATTTCAAGGCTGAGAAAGTGTTTGTTTACCTTTACTTTTATTATTTTTTCTGCTGGCTATTTTTAACATTTTACACCTATTTAATGCATTAGTTCCACAAAAAACCACCCAAAAATGGTACTTGTGGTTTCGACCTAAGTTTGTTAGGTTACGTTGAATGCTGATGTACACTAGCCCTATTATAAGCTTCAAATCTACATATAATTTACCTATTGGAAATGTAAATAAGCTATTAAAACAATCAAAACATGCATTAGCTATTAGAATGGAAAAAAAAGCAAACAACACTCACCACTCAATTTCGCGTAGAGTCTCTTGGCGGGTCCATTCAATGAGTTGGATTTAATAAATCATAGACGATCTTCGAAATGCACCACATATGTATCCCATGACATGTTGTGGGCCCAATAATTTTGACGGTCCATTATTGCCCACCTATAAGCACCATCGTCAACGTATCGTAGGAATCCCAATCTAGGGAATGGCTCATTGAAACCAAGGTTCAAGAACTTGTTTCGTTTCAGTTTCCGAAATACCAAAATTTCGGTGAAATTTGGGGGGCTAATGGCTAAAATGGCCAAAATTAGCGAAACGAAATGACCGAGATGACTGAAATTTCGATGAAATAGTGCATTTTTGGGCCGAAATGAGCGAATTTTGAAACGAAATGTGACCGAAATTGTGTCTTTTCATGTGTTTGTATGCAACTTTGTTTCAGAAAAAAAAAAAAAAAACCATAATATATCCAAGATTTTAGTGAGATATTGCTGTGTTATCGAACTATTTGAGATTGAAACTTGGTGGAGTCGGCACAAACTGTTCGCCCGGATATGAGAAGATGCTTTGAATGAAAGGTGACCCACCTCTTGACCCAACCCATACTTAGTGCTGTGGAATGAACTAGAAGATCCACTATAGCCACCACCATACCCTCCAAATGCAGAACCGGTGCTCTCAAAGGATGGTATACCACCATAGCCAACACATCTAGTAATTGAATTGACGCTCTCAAAACCACTATCAACATCATAGTTTTTAAGGCGCTGCTAAGGCGACGCCTTACTAGCGCCTTGGCGCTGATGCGGTCTAAAGATGGTAAGGCAGTGCTCTGCCTTACGTGAAGTGGTGCCTTATGGGATTTTTTTTTTTTTAAACACATTTTAAAATTACTTGATGAAGATTCCAAACATAGATTTTTTATTGGTAGGTGTATGGTTTTATTAACACTTGAGATGTATGGGATCAGCTTTACTCCACCAAAAATAACCAAAACAAACAAAATAAAAACACGATTCACAAACAGGGTTTGGATTTTGTCAAGGGTTTTAAGAAAGGGCTTTGAGAAGGAATCAAGGAATAAGGAAGAACCAATTATCTAGGCGACCATTTTGCTCCGGCAGCGGTGAGCTTCATTCTTCATTGACAGAAGTAGAAATATAGTGGATGATCTTAGGGCTTAGGCACTCATTTTGGCATCATAGAGGTAAGTATAATAAATACTTGTATTTTTTATGTCTTCTTTTCTTTATTTTTATAATTTTGCTTCATAATTATGTATTTATATTATATGTTAATATGTTATGATGATTGATGATGATGAAGATGAACTTAGTTTATTCACTTTATTGATTTGTTTTCTTGATGAATATCTTACATTGGTATGAATATGAACCTTTAATATTTATTTAACATATGAGTAATAGGATTCAACTATGATTGGAACCAAATAGATTGGTTTTATAAGAGAATTACACAGGAACGCTTTAGTCAATAAGGCGACGCTTTATGCCCGCCTTATCGCTAAGGCGCTCCGAAAGACCCTCAAACACCTCCATCGCCTTACCGCCTTGAAAACTTTGGTAAGGGATCTCCCCATCCACCCTTGTAGGCCATGAGGATGATTGCCTCTCTCTCTCTCTTTCCCCTTTGTATATTCTTCTCCCTTGGTAATGAATTTATTTATCTCACTATCCTCCAGCTTTCTCTCCCACTTCTTTCTCTCCATTCTCTTCTTCTCATCCACCCACTTTGGTACTGTCACAAACGCAAAGTGTATTGGTGCATAAAATTCAAGACGTGTCTTATGGGCTTTAAGTGGCTCATGAGTTGCATATCCCTCAAAGAGTACTTTCTGTGGGTCCCAATAATGCTATGAAATGTCTTACAACAAAATAATCAGACCATAGAGTTGTTCGAAATTTTTGTCATCAACTAGCAATCTTCTTCATCAATATGTGGAGCTGAAAAATATCAGGAGAGAGTGCTAATGTGCAATAAGTAAACAGACTTTTCAACATTTTTGGCGTTAGCGACATTTTGAATGGAAATCTTTGAGTATGTTCTCATAAAGGACTGCAGGTGGTTGTACATAGCACAGTATGCAATCAGTATAGGCAATCTATCTTTTCATGTACTTTGTTCAGGGTCCCACTACCTCCCCCCCCCCACC
>NC_056560.1:7305649-7313067 GCF_013358625.1 Macadamia integrifolia | reverse complement strand
ATAAATATCTTACATTGGTATGAATATGAACCTTTAATATTTATTTAACATATGAGTAATAGGATTCAACTAGGATTTGAGCCAAATAGATTGGTTTTATAAAAAAATTACACAGGAACGCTTTAGTCAATAAGGCGACGCTTTATGCCCGCCTTATCGCTAAGGCGCTCCGAAAGACCCTCAAACGCCTCCGTCGCCTTGCCGCCTTAAAAACTATGATCAACATGATGTGCTGGATTGGGGCTTGCTCCTATGAAGGATGGTGCACGCTAATGCTCTTATCCTTTACTCTCACCCAAAAACTCTTGGCTTCCAGTGTGCCAGACAAGTTTGATACATCCATGCTGATTCCAACTGCCTCCTCAGGTCTGAACTTCTTGCATGGACCTCGAGTGTAGCTTGATGCAGTATTGAGGCTGAATCGGGCTGAACCTTCGGGCAATCTCAACCGAGACGAACTGGATCTGATTTGATTTTTGGGATCAATAGAATATTTTAGAATTTACTTTATTTAGGAAATATTGAGTTATTTTATTTGGAAAGATATGTAATCTTTTGTTTTGGGTAGTTGTTAGTCAATTAGGGAATTACCAATATGAGTTTTATTCTGTTTCTAATTTCATTAGTTAGAACTTAGGAAGTAATTACGAGTTGCTAATTTAGTTTTAGATTTTAATTAGGTAAGTTTTAATTTTGATTTATTATTATATAAAGGCATGTAACCCAATTTATTAGATGGATTTTGAATAATGAATTGAATATTTGGTTGAAACCTTGGTGGTTTTAATTGGTCGTGTGACCTTCTTCCTCCTCCCCCTTTGTGTGATTCTTCTCTTCTCCCATGCGACTTTGAGTTCGCTCAAGGATTTTTTCCCTTTCTCTACTGGCCCTCCATCATAGCCTCTTCGGGTACATTCACCGTGATCCTTAACCTACGTGCCATGATCAAACTGAGTTTCCTTGTGAATCTGATGGGCTTTGGTGCTGGCTTCATCATCATCGTCACCACCACCATCATCATGGCCCTGAGTTGGGGGAGGTGTATGAGTGCTATCCGAGGAACGTGACCACTCCTCTTTGTCATCATCTCCACTAGGCTGAGGCTCAAATGGAATATTTTTTTTAAAGAAAATTTTAACTTTATGTCTTTTGAATGTTACTTTAGAACAAGTGGACTTTGTAGAACTCAAATAAACTTGTTAGTATTTGTAAATGTTAACTAGCTTTATTTTTTATTAGACTCTAAAATCTCACTCTCATCTTGTTCTTAGGGGCCCTATCAGTTTGGTTGGATGACCTTGCAACTAGAGCTGAACTATGGCTTCAAGTATGTCATCTGGAGAGCGAAGGTACATCTAGTATTCTACCCTGCTGCGTTTTCTCAACTGCCCAGTTAATAATGTGTTTTTTTTTTTTGCTTTCTCTGTGATAGCTGATCCAAAAAACCTATATTTGCATTTAAAATCAACTGTTTTCAGCGTGGAAGTGCTTTTGTTTGAATTTTGTCTATGAGGTGTCTTCTTCACTTCTGTGGGATAATGCACTGGCCAAGTTCTTTACCCGCTAGAGCACACACACATGCACAACAAAACAAAGGAGCCTACTTCTTCCTTGTTTCTAACACTCTTGACTGTAATATTCTGAACTAATATGCTCTTCATTGGTTTTAAACCTCTAATATTTTTTTGTCTTGGGACCCATTCCTAAGCTCATGATATAGATTATTACTTATTTCAATTGTACATATTATTTTTGAGGACTTTTTCATTCTTTGTTGTCAATACTTGTGTAGGTGGGTTTCTGCACGAAGAGGGGGTATGACAGTTTTGGGGAAAGTTACTGTCCCAAAGCCTGTTAATCTACCCAGTCAAAGGTATTCACTTCTGTCAAGAGTAATGCTTCTTATTGGCTCCATTTCTTTTTCTGCTCAAATTTTCCCTTGTTCTGTGTTCTTGCAAGGTTGGAGAACCATGGTCTGGACCCAAGCGTTGAAATTGTCCCAAAGTGAGTTTATTTTTTTCCTATTTATTTCCCCCCGTATCCTTGTTCGGTCTGGATGATTTTATTCTTTTTTCAGTAATTCAGCTAGAGTATAAATGTGTGTGGGTTAAATGGTGAAATTAAGCCAAGCATAAACTCTCTTTCTCTCTCTCTCTCTCTCTCTCTCTCTCTCTTTTGTATGCCCATATGACTGAGATACTGGTGCAAATTTTAGGGGAACACTAAGCTGGGGAAACTGTTCATCTTCTTCTGCACCAAATGCATGGGGTTCTTCAGCATCATCACTTCTTAATTCTGAAGGATCTGTTTCACCAAGTCGGCTTACTGGTCGCCCTTCATCGGGTGGAACTGGCACTCGACCATCGACAGCTGGCAGTGATAGATCCTATGAACCTGCACCTAATGCGTGGGGTCCAAATTCTAGGCCATCATCATCATCTGGAGCATTGGCATCAAATCAGACATGGACGACGACAACACGTCCTCGAAGTGCTGAAACAAGACCTGGTAGCTCTCAGCTATCCCGGTTTGCTGAACTTTCTGAAAATTCGGTTGCATGGGGTGCATTGGGAACTGCAGAAAAATTGGTATTTTGTCTTGTGGTTGAATTGACTCTTCATTTTCATTTGTAACTAGAAATACATCTCCTCACCAAAAAAAAAAAAATTTGTTTACTTTGAATACTTTGATGTTGCACTGTATCTTGATTGCCTGATTTACTTCTATTCATTAATTTTTTTACTTGCAGGGAGTCGTGTCCTCCAAGGTTAATAAGTTCACTCTGAGCTCTGGTGATTTTCCGACTCTTGGCTCTGACAAGAACAGCGAGTCTCCTGGGCAGCAAGGTGACTATGGTCTCTAATTTTGAGCAGATTGATTGTTGACATTTTTGTGAAATTTCTTCTTGATGTTTCAACATATAGAAGAGGTCTGGAGTCATATTGACTAAGCATAAGAATATTTTTGAATTATCTTTCTTTCTGCTAAATTACATGTGATAATGCTTTCAGAAAGTGTTGGAGATTTAAATTGGGTATTCAGTACCACAGCTATGAAAAATTCAGTAAGGTCATTGGTAGTCATGGGTTCACATAGTGCTTCTCTAATCATGGGTTCACATAGTGCTTCTCTAATCATTCTTTATTTGTTTGTCGATGTGGGTTCAAAATGGTTATCCTGGTTGCTGAGTTCTTGTAAATCTCCAGATTTTCCCTAATTTTCAAGAATTCTCACATCCCATCAACCAGCTCTCGGATCAGGCCAGTAGTTTGGGGTTTTATTGAGTACTTCCTAAGTGACCTTCAACCAGCAGGGCATCCTCTTCTGGGTGTTATTTAGCGAGTTGTTAATTTTGTACTTGTTTGACCTACTTATCTTCAAGAAACAGGTACTGTCAGTTTCAGTTCATAGTAAGATCCTTTTTTTTTTTTTTTTTTTGGGGGGGGGGGTGTGGGTTAGATCTGTTTCTAAGTTTCAGTGATTGTTTGGAGCTTTATTATTGTTGTTTTTGGGGTTGGTTACATCTGTAATCTCCTTTAATTCATGGGTTGCTGATCCAAAGTCCTATTGGCCCCAATTAACAATCGAATGATTCAGAAAATTGGAGATTAAAAGGAGTTTGCTAAAACCAGGTCTAGCGGAAAAAGCTGAGGAATAGTTTGACTGCAGATTCGATTCTCTCAACTGGATGGGTCTTAGGAGATGGGACTCTAGGGTTTTGAGTTCCCACAATGTCAAGAAGAAAGGGAGAGAAATGACAGAGATCAGTCCTCGCTTGTTGTACTGTTAGGGCTTCTGGTTGCAGCATAGGGTGATAGGGAGAGAAAAATAAATTAGAATATCAGTAAGGCTGTGTTTGGTAGCCAAGAGAAGAAAAGAAAAGAAAAAAGTATAAAACTTTTACTATTTTCTTGGTTTAAGAAATTCTCACTGTGCTTGGCATGTCCTGAACCAAGAGAAGATTCTTTTTTGAATTTCAAAATTCACCTTGGGAATGGTGAAGTTTTCTTTGATGCCCCCCCCCCCCCCAAAAAAAAAAATTTCTTGCCAAAAACACAAGAAAATACAAAGACTTTTCTTTTCTTCTAATGGTAAATATACACATATATATATATATATATATTTTTTTTTTCTTACCATTTCATTTCATTTCTTCTCTTTTCTAGATTCTTTTTTCTTTTCTTCTCTTGGCTACCAAACACAGCCTAAGGTAGAAGAAAAAAATTGGAAAGAGAATGGAGAGGATGGATGATGCAGTTGGGCGAAGGATTATTTAGTTACTTTTTTGTGCTCGATTTATTTCGTTTTTTAAAATAGCTTGGGAGTAAAATTTATTTGAGTAGAGGATCTTAGTTTCTAATTTAGAGTAGTTTCCCTTTTCAATTAGTTTCCTTTAATTGTCTTGTTATTTTCCTTTAAGAGTAGCCATGTAAGACGTTGGAGTTTTCTTTGTTTTGTTTTTTTTTTCCAGATATTGGAATTGAATAGTGAATGAAGTTTTGGTTTAGAACCATGGCTGCTGTCTGTTTCTCCCCTTTCTCTTCCTCTTCTTCTCTTCCCTCCCATCTACATGTTACTACTTCTACCCTTTTCTGTTTCGGTTTCTGCAACAGTCCACCAACAGGCCTCTGTTCAACCTCTGATTTAGGTCGAAGGAAGCCAACATAGGGGGACCCTACTCCCTGAATATCTACTAGAAACTTCGCTTCAGTTGGGCTTATCGAAACCTGCAACTCGGCTGCAGCTGCATCTGATGGGGACATCCGAGTGTACCAGAGGCGCTGCCGCAGCAAAGACCAGTCAGTTTCACTGTGGCTGGAAGACAACTGCAAGGAAGAAGAGGAAAACCAAAAGGAAAAGGAAGGAGGAGACTGCCGCTAGTCTCATGCTTCTCTCTCCTTTGTTCTGCCTAAAGGAAGAAGAAAAAGGAGACTGCCACTAGTCTCACTCCTCTCTTTCCTTTGTTCTGATTTGCCAGCCAATTGTGGCCCCCACCCTGGACAGCTGGTGCAATTTGAGAGGACTATTAGTTGGTGTGATTGGACTATTACTCTAATTATTAGTTTTTCTTTATTTATTTCCCAAGCCTTTGGGTTGATTTAGGATTTTTTTTTTGGATGAATAAATATATATAAACCCAAAGAGAAAAATATACAAGGGGAGAAGAGGGGGGGGGGGAGAATGTCAGAAGGGAGATTCCAGGAAGCAACAACAAGCTTGTTCCTTGGAGAGTCAGGGACCGAGTGACACGGTAGAGCGGCAATTTTGGTGGTGACCTCAAAGAAGATGGCATTCCAAAATTTTGCCCCTCAAGTTTTTGGGTTAGATTAGGAATCTATTTTCTGTTGGACTATAATTAGGAGTTATTATTTTTTCCCCTATATATGTAAGGCCAAGGGCCAACAACTTGAGCATTGAAGATTAAGACAAAAAAAAATTCTCTTTAATTGTGAGTTTCTCTCTCTCTCTCTCTCTTCCCCCCCCCCCCAGCTGAGATATTCTCTCTTTCCCCTCTCTCCCAACGTGAGGCAGGTTTCTCTCTCCCCTTGGTGAGCTCTTCTTCTTTTCTCCACCAATCTGAATACAAGGTAAGGTTCTGACTTTCCCTTTTATTTTCCCCTCCTCTCCCCTCTCTTTTCTGGTTTCTTCTCTTTCCCCTTCATTATTTCCTTTGCTGAATTAACTGTAATAACCTCCGGCTACTGTTTTGGGATAATTTTCTGATATTAAAAATTCTTGTTGTTTTAATTGGCTGATTGAACTGACGAAGGTACAGTACCTATTATCTAGAATACTTGACTTAATTTGTGCTCGAATTGACAATGCGTTGCCATGTTTCCTTCCCTATGTTACCCAATTGAAACCTAGTTGGCTTGCATGCTTTCCTCAAGGTTATTACTATTCATTGCTGCACTATTTTCTGATTTTTAACCTGTATTTTCATCATTTTATTATGCTCCAACTCTTGTCCCCAGCCCTAGTTTAAGCTCTATTGAGTTCAAGACAGTCCACGTGGTCAGCCTCTGAGGAAACCCTATTTTCTAGGTAGTCCCATACATCAGCATCCACCGTCAGCTTCCATCTCAGGCTCTTCCCACCTCCTTCCAGCCTGCTGATCTTATCAATCATCTTGTGGGTTTGGTAGAGCTTCCTCTTGAGACCTTACACCTGAAATTTCAGCAAAACCCTTACTTTTAAAACTTTACTTCAGACTAACTCCATTACCATATTAATTTCAAGAACTGAATTTTTCTTTGGGTTTAATTCCTGTTAAGTCCTTGTCAATCATTTCACTCTAAAGGTGTTCTAAAATTGCCTAGAAATTACAAGATTGCCTCTTACTTGTTCAAGGTTGAATTAATTACTCTTTGTGGGCCCATAAGCGATCCGATTCTGATTTTCGAACCCGGATCCGCATCAATGGATCACATCTGATGGGAAAGAGAGGAATGTAGGACAGTAAGAATAATAGAGCAATTGGCCCAATCTGGTCACACACAGCCGCACTGCTATTTCAGTAATCCAATCTCAACTTTTCATTCATTCCATTGTTCTTCTCGTAGGGTTACATGCATATATAAAAATAAACATTGCAACTTACATTCCAGAACAGAGATAGAACTCAACTAGAAAAAGCAGGAACTATTTCCTATGTACCCAACTTTCTAAAATAAACCGAATAAAACGAAAAAATTACAGTATTATTTCCACCAACCCACATCGGACCAAAAGCCAGTTTTGGGGCCACCTCGTCTCGGTCTGGGTTTCCAGATCGGATCATGCTTGATTATGAGGCATCAATGAACAATTTCATGTGGGCCAAAGGAGGGGTTTGCATGGGAAGCCTTCCCACATTGCCCATATAGGAAATGTGCATGATGCAGGAGTGCTTCGATGGATCGAACTGAACCCGTTTGAGAGCCCGGACCATGAACTGGACCCAATTTGGAATCAAAGTTACCGATTAGGGTTCAAAGCTATTAGAATCTTTTAGGATTTTATTTTATTTGGGGACTGTTTATAATCTTTTATTTTTGGGTAGTTGCTAGACAGGTAGGGAGTTACCAATTTGAGTCTTGCTTTGTTTCTAATTCTATTAGTCTAGGTTTTAGGAGATTTCATTTCTATTTCAGTCTTAGACTTTAATTTGGAAGCTTTAATAGTATAAAAAGCATGAAACCCAACTTGTTATGAAGATGAATTGAATGAGTTGTGGCCAAAGCCTGCGTGGCTGTGTGCACTCCCCCCTCCCCCCTCTCTCTCTCTCTCTCCCCCCTCTGCAAGAACCCCCTCCCCCCCTTCTTCCTTGTGCTATCTCTCTTTCTCCTCTCTTTCTTCCTCTTTATTTTCTTCCCTGCCTCTATTTCAATATCCCTACTACAGTTGTTCCTTGCTAAAGGTACTGTTCATCTCAGAAG
>NC_056560.1:7295194-7305356 GCF_013358625.1 Macadamia integrifolia | reverse complement strand
CTCATATGTTAAATAAATATTAAAGGTTCATATTCATACCAATGTAAGATATTCATCAAGAAAACAAATCAATAAAATGAATAAACTAAGTTCATCTTCATCAATCATCAATCATCATAACATATTAACATATAATATAAATACATAATTATGAAGCAAAATTATAAAAATAAAGAAAAGAAGCATAAAAAATACAAGTATTTATTATACTTACCTCTATGATGCCAAAATGAGTGCCTAAGCCCTAAGATCATCCACTATATTTCTACTCCTGTCAATGAAGAATGAAGCTTACCGCTGCCAGAGCAAACTCACTGCTACCGGAGCAAAATGGTCGCCTAGATAAGTGGTTCTTCCTTGTTCCTTGATTCCTTCTCAAAGCCCTTTCTTAAAACTCTTGACAAAATCCAAACCCTGTTTGTGAATCGTGTTTTTGTTTTGTTTGTTTTGGTTATTTTTGGTGGAGTAAAGTTGATCCCATACATCTCAAGTGTTAATAAAATCATACACCTACCAATGCGAAATCTATATTTGGAATCTTCATTAGGTAATTTTAAAATGTGTTTAAAAAAAAAAAACCCATAAGGCGCCCCTTCACGTAAGGCGGAGCACTGCCTTACCATCTCTAGACCGCATCAGCGCCAAGGCGCTAGTAAGGCGTCGCCTTAGCAGCGCCTTAGAAACTTATGGTTGCTTGCAATCAAGAGCTTTATGAGTGCTGGATCTCTCCCTGAAGTTTCAGACCCATCAGATCCCTATTGAGGGAGTTCTCTTCACCTAAAGACCCCTTGGACGTCCGCCCGGTTCTTCTTGGCTGGAGGTTGAAGACAACCAGCGTGGGTTGTCAATAACCCTTTAATTCCTCTTACCCCATATTAATGACCCTCTCTTTCTACCCTTTATTACAGCCTGCCATTGAGTCTTGTCTCCTTCCTAGTTTACCCCTAGTGAATAAATCAAATCCCCTTTCATGTCTCTTTTTATTCTTCTAATGACCCCTATTAAACTATCTTTAATTACAAGAGTGCCATCTCCTATTTGTAACTTTGGTTTATTTACAAAAACTGCCATCATTCCTTAGTATTTGGTTATTGCACTCTTGGGTGGGTCCTCAGCTATCCGAGTTGGGTCTTCGGGACCCACCGGCCCTGCATTAGTGCGTGAAAACTTTGAACTTATTTATTAACTTCTTTCCCTTTTTGTTTCAGGCTGAAACTTTACTAGGGCCTCTATGGACCTCCACCCCCATCCATGCCTGCTATGTGGCAAAGGAACATAACCTTGTGATCAAAACAAAACACAACAAAGATTTTTTGATATTTAGATCTTCCGTAATATCTTTGCAAAAATAACTTGTGTACTATACATTTAGCATTGATGTGCTTCAGTTTGATATAATAATTTTTAATGTGAATTGCAAAGATGGGCTGGTAGTATGCATATAATAAATGTTCTGCCCAGTGCTATCAGACCACTACACGACCTAGTATGCTGTTGTCTTGGGATTTCAAGAGCAATCATGTTTGCATACATATAATCGTGCTTGAAGGTTTGATTCATCCCATTTCCAAGGGAAGTAAACTTTTAATGTTTTGGAAATGCAGTCAATTTCATAGTTTCCTGATTTTTAATTATGACCTAGCTGGGAATTGAAGTTGACACATATTGCTGATATTTCTCCAAATATAGATTTTATTAAATTTTTTTACTGTTTGGTCTGTTTTGTCAATGCTTCATGGCAGGTCACAGTTCGCAGGGATGTCCTGTCTCAGCTTCTGGTAGAGTTTCAACCTCAAAAGAGAGTTCAGGAACTTCGCCGGCTGGTAAATGTGCATATGTTATGAAGATGTGCAACTTCACTGTTGTCCTTTATCCAAAGTTTAAATTAGTGGAATATTGGCTCTCCTATTAATGGGTGTTCACTGATGTTTTGTATCGTATTTCAGACCATGAACACGATGCCAGTGCAGAGGGGGAAACTAAAAATACTAGCACTGATGATAAGTCTTCTTATGTTGGAGATGGGGCCCCACCTAGCATGGAGAAGTGGCATATGGATCCTCAGCCATTTCCTAATACTAATATCCCACCACAGCATCTTGAGCCTTGGCATGCTACACCTGTACGGCTTTCTTCAGATGGAGTTTGGTACAGAGGACCTCCAGGTGGTGGTCCGTCATATGGAACCCCTGGCCCTCCTGGTAGCTATCCCCTTGAACCATTTAATTATTATCATCCACAGGGTCCACCCAGACCTTTGCCTAACTCACAGCCAGTTCCACGACCTGGAGCTGGTCCAAGCAGTTATCACCACCCAAAAAATGCAGACTCTTACCGGCCCCAAATTCCTGAATCTTACTTGCATCCTATGATGCCCATTAGGCCAGGTGTTTACCCTGGTATGGTGCCATATGAGGGCTATTATGGTCCCCCTCGCATGGCTATGTGCAATTCCAGCGATCGAGATGCTCCTGTCTTGGGAATGGTAGCTGGTCCTTGTGTATATAACAGATACCCGAACCCGAACCCGAACCCGAACCCGAACCCGAACCTCCATCACGACTCTGGTAATTTCCATGCCAGGTCGGGTGGTTATGGTCCTGCCAGCACCACTATGGTGAAGGAACAAGTGGAACATTCTCATTCTCATGATATACAACGGGGACCATACAAGGTTATTTTGAAGCATCAGGATGGTTGGGAAGAAAAAGATAGAGAAGAGAAGAGGGGGCATGCTATATCAACCAATTCCCCCCTTGAAGGAGGGCAGCAACCAAGAGCATCTGGGGACAAGGATTCAGTAACAGGCTGCAGAAATGATAAAGCTGTGGGTTTGCCAAAAAAAGATTTTGCTGAAGAAGCTTTTCCACAACCAACAGATAATAGGGATGGTTCTTCTGTTCCTGTTTGCATGAATGTTCCTGGAAGTATGAGCAATGCTAAGGCAGTTAATGACAATTTGGTAAGAAAAGGTGAAGCTGCACCTTCACCTACACCTACTACACCAGGAGGTCCAAAACAATTCACTGCTACAAAAAGAAATCCCACTCTGATAGACAAAATAGAGGGCTTAAATACTAAAGCTCGGATATCTGATGGCCGGTATGATGGTGGCTCTATTTCCAGTAAAGATGAGAAGATGAAAAGGTCAAGGATTGTGAGTGCTAATGTTGACCATTCCATGAATGAAAATGAGACTCTTTCTGGTGCTGCTTCTGCTGAGAAAACTTACATAACGGGAAGGCCAATTCTGTCGTCTCAAGAATCTGGCACTTATACAAGAGATAAGACCCTTGAACAGAAAACTTTCAATAGTACAGCTGTTGTCTTGCCAGATAGTGCATCTCAAGTTTCTGATGGCATTGTGTTGAATGCTCCTATAGTTGGAGAGCAGAATCAGGGTCAGTTTCATAAGAGGGGGCAAGGTGTTGACGTTAGAGTGGACAACCAAGTTAAGGGAAGGTTTACTCAGGACGGTGAGGAATGGAGAAGGAAATCTCTTGTTGGGAAGCCTTCCACCGTTATTCCTGATGCATATATGGAGACCTCTGATGTAAATGTGCAAGTCTTCCATCCTCCTCAAGAAGCTTCTGAGAAGTCTGACTCAACCATTTATGGAAGGACTGGAGGAGAATGTGCAACATCCTCTTTTGAACCACACGATTATAACGCACAGGTAGATTTATAAATGGGGGAAGGGTTTCATGGGTCAAATTACAAATGAGTTGGACTTATATTGGTTAACATTTCGAGAAAGGGAATGTTAAATCAGTATAAGGTTAGCTTATGGATAGTTCTTATAAGTTGGCCCAGGATTCCCTATATTTATGTCTTTGTAAATTCTGATAATGTTTAGATTAGATTTATTTATTTATTTTTTGCACTTTCTTTTCCTTCAATCAGCGTGCTAAGATGAAAGAGATGGCAATCCAGCGTGCAAAGCAGCTTCAGACAGAAGAGGAAGAGCGGATAAGAGAGCAGAAAGCCAAGGCACTTGCCAAATTGGAAGAGTTGAACAGGCGGACACAAGCGGAGGGTTCATCTCGAAAGTTAGAAAACTCTGTGCCAACGAGTGGCTCTATCCAGCAGAAGCAAGAAGACCCCAGGTCTCATCTAGATACCAGCGATTCCAGAGCAGCACAACACTCTGCTGATGGTGGGAACTCCAGTTTGGTTGCCCAGAACGCTGATAGGCTTGGAGAGTTGAGCAACTTGTCCAAGGATCTGCCTTTGGAGGCTTCAAAATGTGTGCCTCATGATTCTGTGAAGTTACAGAACTTGTCTGTGCCATTGCAACAGGATGTTAATAATGCGGATGCTGCTAATTTTAAACCTGCCCAACCCGCACAACTTCAGGAGGACATTTCTAGCATGCAGAGACCAATGGGTCACAGAAAAAAGACGAATATTCCAGCAGAAAAAAATTTAAGTGAAAGGCCAACTCCCACTGGAAGCATTGAGGCCTCGAGAAGTTCCGTTAATGTGGTTCCAGATGTAAAAGCCCCAAGCAGTGATTCTGGCATGCCCAATAGTGCTGGTAGTGTTGATAATACCTTGCCTCTGCAGAAAAGAAAAACACACAGGAATGGGAGGAGCAAGCACAAGCTAGATGAAACTTTATCTGGTGCTCTACCGTTGCCAACGTCCAGTGAAGGGAATCCTGAAAAGGTTCACGTTGAAAGTGATAAAGCAAAGGCTTCTGAAGTCGTGTTAGAAGTATCCTCAGTTCATGTCACGACTTCAAGGGAGTCTCTGGAGGTTCAAGATTGTCAGAGTGTTCCATCTGCTGACCAAGGTTGGTCCCTGTCAACTGAAGTAGCCAACAGTAGAGCAAACAGCCAATGGAGGCCTCAACCTCGGCGGATGCCTCGAAGCCAACAAACTACTAGATCAACAGATAAATTTCATGGTGGTGAGGCTGTTGTTTGGGCTCCTGTCAGGTCACAGAACAAAAATGAGGAATCAGAAGGAGGCAGCCGCTGCACTACTCCCGAGGCCAATGCTTCCTTCACAAAAAATGGGCTGGGAATGGAGAGCAATGTGGCAAAAGGCAAGAGGGCTGAAATGGAGAGATATGTCCCAAAGCCTGTGGCTAAAGAAATGTTGCAGCAGGGTAATACTGAGAGGCCATCTCCTCCCAAAATTAATCAATCACAATGTGATGAGGCACCTCAAAGAGTGCAATCTGGTTCTCAGAGTACTGAAAGTGGAGGCCCTGATGGCTTGGGTACTGGGAAATCAGGGACTGTTGCGGAGCCTAAGAATGTGGGGAGCAGGCATAATAAACATGGTAAAGCTCATGGATCATGGCGCCAACGTGGTTGTACTGAGCCACCTCCTGTGCAAGGCTTGCAGGAGGGATCATCTCTCTCGTCAGGCACTGGCAAGAATTCTTATAAACCCATTGAGCCGCCCCAATCCCAGAAGCCTGAGCCGAAAGGATCAGAAAAATATTCTGACAACTGGACTTCTAATAATCCTGTCTCAACTGATCCAGTTGCAACTGACGTGAAGGATAACAGTTTAATGGGGAGAGGGAAGCGACATCCATTTAAGGGGCACAAAAATTCAGGGCACAGTTACAATATTGTTGATCAGAAAGATGTACGTGGCACTAATAAAATTGATGCTCAAGCTTCAGCCCTTGAGCTGAACCAGCCTGAGGGAAGAGTTGCATTGAGAGAAAACCCCGTAGGGGAACATTCAACTTCTGACTGGCAACCAAAATCTCAGCCGCATGTTGCACATAACCAGCAAGGCAACAGGGGCAATGGCGGTCAAAGGGTTATGGCGCATGTTAGTAGGACTTCTGGAAAGGAGTCTACTCCTCATGCTGATGGCCGCACATCAGAGAACAAAAATCATGGTCCTTTTCCAGACCAGCCTCAGCCTCATCAGTCAGAGATGTCAAAGACTAATTTCTCTGAACGATCCACTGTACGCAGCCGTGAGGCCAAGAAAGAAAAGAAGGGTGTAGATTCATTCAAAGAACGCGCAGTCTCCCCAAACCTAGATCCTGTTAAACAGAGTGAAATCAGTCTTGTAAATGTTGATACCCAACATGAGCAACAGTTTTCTCCTGGATTGCGCAGGCATGGGAATTACAATGGTCGTTTTAGCAGGGTGCAGGAATCACCTCATGCAGGCCACAATGCAGGAGGGCAAGATGGCAGCAAGCAAACTCATATGCCTGTAAGTGGTGATAGGAAGAGGCATAATTCACATTATGAGTACCAAGCAGTTGGGCCACACAATAACAAACCGGAAGACTCCTCTGAAAGTTCCCGTGTAATGGGTGCAAGATACCGTGAGAGGGGTGGTCAGAATCACTCAAGGCGTGGTGGGGGAAACTTTTATGCCCGAAGCAGCGGCACCATTCGAGTTGCTGCTGGTTATGGTAATGGAGAGTGAAAACATGATGTGTTTTCTTGTTCAAAGCCATTTCCTCGTACTGCTAAGTAGGGTACTGGCCTGATCACTAATGCCATGCAGGTATATTAATTGGTACTTTCTCATTTCAGTCTGTTAACTGCAAATATTGACTGGTTCACCTGATTATGCGAGTCTGTTTAGCGTGATTCAGGGCCAGTAGTAAAATTGAACAAGACATAGGTGAAAGCTGGTGAGGGTAGCGGATGTGGTTGGATTTTTTATTCTGAAGATGTATTTGATTTTGAACAGCGTGGTTACGCATATTCAGTTTACTGTGGAAAAACTCTTGGCTCTCAAAGGTTCATCTCCAACTGCGTTAATGAATCTGTGAAGACAAACAGAGAAGAAAAAGGGTTGTGCTTACCCCTTCTTTGTAGAATCCCTCGGGGATTGATGATTTGACTTTTTAGCAGAGCAATGGTGAAAAAAGCACATTTCATTTCATCCCGTGTTGGTCCCTGGCAGGATAGACCGGGTACTATGCTTACAACCTAACGTGTTTTCAACTCATTGAACATAGCTATGAGAAAATAACATTTTCTACCGAATTCGAATCCTTTTTTGTAATAAAAAATCATGACTGGAAAATCAGGTTTTTTGATTCTGACTTGCCTTTCTTTCAAAACCTGATGAGTTGGTTAAGTCAAACCTGAACCTGGTTAGGACAAGTAATGAAGGATGGTGTTTACTTGACAGGGTTGGCATCTGTGTGATTAGCAGCTTCTTTGTCTTCAGATCTCTTACATAGGTGTGCCTAGTCAGGATGCTGTCTGTATTATTCCTTTTATCTTTCAATGAATTTAGTTAAATGTTGTTAATTCCAGTGATTGTATATAGTAATTGAATCTACTTACCATGAAAGAAAAGATGAGGTAAAAGATTTGACCGTGCTTTGAAGAAAGTGAGAAGGTTAGGAGTATGGAAGAAAAAAGGGGAGGAAGGAAAGCTGGGGAGGTGGAGATGCAATAGATCAAAGAAGAGAGGATGAGCGAAGGTTGCGCTCTACAAACCATTATAGCGGATTGCCTCGACGTGGCTTTGATGACCGTTAGCACCATTTATGCCATTGGAAGTGGTCTGGCAGTGCCACCCAAGACTATAAAAAAAATAAAGAAAAATGCCCTTCTTTTTTCTTTTCTTTTTAATAAAGGGGAGAGGTTCTCTGTGCAAGTGGGGATTAACGTACACCCTCGCATAGATAATTTTCTATTCATTTTTCTCTCCTTAAAAGAAGTAATTGAAAAAAGCCATGTGAAGATGTGTAATAGCTTACGATCCTTGCTTAGGAAGATGTTTCCCTTTAAATGATAAGGGAAAAGTCTCTCTAATCTGAAAATCAGACTTATGAAACATTTCCTCATATTAGATATTAATAAGTCTCTTCCCTTGAATGAATAAATAAAAAATACCCATGTGAGAGGCGTTGAATATAAAGAACCCTTTCCCAAATAATTATTTCCGAGTTTTACTTTCAAAATTATATTTTATTAAATGGCTATAAGTGTTTTTTGGGCTTAAACTTAAACATGTAGATGAGTTCGTCTGGGCTTAAACTTAACATGTAAGAAAGTTCTTCCACCAAAACAGAAAAAACATGTAAGAAAGGTGTGGGTTCCACTTATCCAGAGAATTTTATATCTATCTAACATGCCATGTGGCATATATTTGGAACGTCGAGAAGAGACATAAAAGGTGGGCTGTATGGGAAAATCACTCCAGAAAATATATACCCTATTAACTGTATAATATCCTTACCAAATATATATATATATATATATTGCAGACGATTTCAACCCATAGATATATATATAATATTCTACTCTTTTTTTTTTTTTTTTTTTTTTAATAAATTGGGTCAACGCTAAGTTTCATCTTATGTGAGTTTTGTATGGGGTGTAACCCCCAACACCACCCCACAACTCACCCACCCCCAAAAAAAAAAAAAGAAGGTGTTTTGGAAACATCACCAACAATTTTGATTCTGGGTCGAATTTTGACGAAGGAGATGGATGGTTAAAACTGTTCAATTCGTCGAAGACAGCACAGAGTTGCGACAGGAAATATTCACAGTAGAACAAAGCTGCAACTGAATTTCAAGTGAGAGATCATTTCTGAAGTCTGGACTATGGAACCAGTGATTCGATCAGTTTGAACTTCGAACCCGAAACAGTACAATAAGAACAACCCCCTATCATTCTCTAGTGTCTCGGACGCCATAACCGGTACATCCAAGTTTCCAATTTTCTCATCTTTCTCACCGTACCCTTATTTTCCGAGTAGATTCTTCAGACGGTCGTCTTTAATCTTTTTTTTTCTTTTACTCAAATGGATTCAGAATCGACCGTGGCGCCGTCGTCGATTCTCTAAAGGGTGGGGATTGCGTTTCGAAAATGGCGATTTCAAGTGGGTCTTCTCTCTCTTGGGTTGCTACTTCTACTTCTTCTTCTCAGCCAAAGATATGCTGTAAGGTATTTGTTAGCTTCTTTTTATTGAAGTTATCACTGTTGGAATGTTCGCTTCTGCCTTCTTTTACTTCCACCCGAAATGGATTTGTCTTTCAGGGTTCTTAATAGCCGGGCGCCATAGTTGACAAAATCATGTGCCGCTGCCTCTGAAATCTGAATAGGGAAATATAGCTCTAATTAGATATAATCATATAAACAATCAGAATTTATTTGCTCTCATAGAAAATGTTTGGTATCGAGGTTAATATAGAAGTGGGGTTATCAGTACGTACAGTTCTATAATCCATGGGGACTTTTGTGATGTTTGGCATGTGTTCCTGTTCGTATCCTTCCTAGAGTTTAGGTCTTGCATCTTGATGTTTGATTGAACAACTGTGAATGTCTTAAGGAAGGGATAGCTGCTGTGCGTTGGAGATGCTTTGTGATTGTGACAGGTTTGTGTTTCTAATACGTTATACCATGTTCGAGTTCTCTGTGTATGGGCTACATCCCATTTGTTAAGCAGGGAGATACCCATATATCGTTGACACCCTTGAATTGCATATACACAAAGCATCATTTATAAGTTTGTTTGTTTATTTTTTTCTTCCTTTGGCCCTCTGTTCCCTCTCCCTGCATTGGCTTGGTGTTCTGGCAAAGATTCCACTTTTAAGAGCCTGATTAAGGAAAATGAAGAATGTTGAAGGAGACCCAACAAAATGCCAAAGGAGTAAAAGAATTGATCCTTTGATTATTATGACTCTGAACATTAACATGAATTTCTAACAATGGTAGTCATCATAATTTGAAATCTTGTCCACTCTAACTGCCGCAAAAGAATGTATCTTCTCTTGGAGTTTTGTGGGTAACTAACAGCATTCTCTGAACTTAGATAGGTGGGCAAACCATTCTTAGTAAGTTCCCTGAAAAGGCAGCAGACAGTTCATGGGCGATACCATTTCAATAATCTTAAGTCAAAATTGCTTTAAAGACGAGTCATTATTGTGGAATGCCCCAATGTGAAACAAGGTTGTTCAAGGCCCTCCATATTTTGTGGGGAGAGTCTTTCTGTTCTCCAGGCCAGTTTAGTTTCTTCAGTTTCATATATATATATTTATATATATATATATATATGTAAGATCAAACACCAAGAAACACGAATAAAGGGAGACAATAGATCCGTACGACACAGAGATTTAACGAGGTTCACACACCAGGGTGGTGTGCTACGTCCTCGGGCGAAGAAGAAGATGATTCACTATGCAGAAGAGAGATTACACCCTAGC
>NC_056560.1:7273536-7295174 GCF_013358625.1 Macadamia integrifolia | reverse complement strand
TCTGCAATGTTGAGGTTGTGAGCAGAGTTTCAGAAACTGGACTCAGTGTGTGGACAGAGAAGTGCTTTGTATCAGGTAGTACACAGAGTTTGGTAATCTACACAATTCTTGTTTAGGCTTGTAATGGGTTATTTCTTTCCTAGCTCCTATCTGCTTTTCCATATAATTAGATATTTGCCTTACTGTAGGCTATATCTATGGCTGAAGTTTTATTTTACCTATCAGTAGTTCTTCAATAGTTTATTTCTTAGAAAGAAGTTCCCTTTTCCACTTTAATAAATTCATCTTTTCAGCAGTGTAGTCAAAGCATCACCTAGCTAACACTTGGGTGATGCTTTGTGTTAGAACAAACACCAAGAAATACGAATAAAAGGAGACAATAGATCCGTACGACACAGAGATTTAACGAGGTTCACACACCAGGGTGGTGTGCTACGTCCTCGGGCGAAGAAGAAGATGATTCACTATGCAGAAGAGAGATTACACCCTAGCAGCGGCGAGGAAGAACATGCCCTGAAACCCTAGCTTCGTGAAAAACCCTAGAATACAATGACTTTCTCAACAAGCAACAGTACATTATATATACTCCAAAAACGTGGGTCGACCCATCGGGTCGCGGTCGATCCGGTCGAACCATACCGCGGGGGCTATGCCCCCGCACCCCCATACGAGATCAATGATGGGCTCCAGGCCCTCTGCTTTCATCACAGATCTCAGAAAATTTCCCATTCGGGTCGCCACCAAAATATGTCGGATCGGGTCAATCTTCAAAACGGGTCAAGAATTCGAGACAAACTTAACAATATATATATTTGGTGCTTTTCTATAACCATTCTTTTTCTTTCATCTTCCGTATAGTTGTGGTTGCAATTTATATACCAACACAAGAGAAGTTACGAAATAGGGCAATCTTTTCGGCTTTTAGAGAGATTGGAAAAGTGATGCAACTATGGTAGTGAATTTTTTTTTGCTATTTATAGCAGTGTTGTCAGTATCTGATGCAAAAATAGGTTTGCTAGCATGGATAAATTCTGAAAATGAGGTTTCAATGTTAAAACTAGATTGGTCAAGTTTGATCAATGTTATCTTTACGCCCAATTTTGGGGCTGTTCTTGCAAGTATGATTACTGAGTCCGGGTGCTTTGGTTGGAGTAAAACCTATAGAAGACTAGTAACAAGGGTTCTAATTCCATGCTATTTGGGTTTTGTGGATTTCATTTGATGATTTCATTGCACACTGCTAGCCTCTTTGAGGTCAGTGACTTACTGGCTCATAACTTTTAACATTATACAGAGTCACAGACTGTGGAGTATATCATCATTTTTACATTTACATCCTTGCACAAGTTAATTCTAATGTAGCATATATCAGATCCACATGCATTAGACATCGTCCTTCAACTTACTTTTTGTTGTTTTATGTAGTTTCCTCTTTAGATCGACCTGTTATTTAAGTTCCTATATCTTGAAGTGCTTATCTATTGGGATTGATGCTGTTCTATTAAATTCTTTTATACTTGGACCTAGTTGGATGTAGTAGATAATGTCCTTGTTGAAATATGAATCCCTTCCAAAACCACGCTTGCTTTTTTTGTTGCACACGGGGACTTGTTTGTTAGTCCTTTGATTTCCCTTAAGAATGTCCTCCTTTTATTTATTCCTTCCCCTAGTAACTCCCATGCTTCAATGTCCAGCCAAATATATTGCGAGGATTGTTCAATGGCCACCGATGTTATCTGCAGCCGCTAAGTTGTACTGATGGTATCTTTCAAAATCTTTTGGGTATTTATCATTGTTCAAATTCCTGGTGTGGGAACCCAACTTGGCCAGCCTATAATCTGTCACAAGTTTGTGATACTCATTGAGCGTGGAGAATTGGGAGCTACTCAGTGGGCTCTGGTTGACGCTATTGGTGGAATTGATTTTATCCAATTCAAATGCAATAGAGGAGGCATGGAGGACCCATCACTCTGATATTTTTTATGTTTGTAATAGCTGTTGCTTTATGTAAGTTCCTTTATGAATACTCACACTAATTGTTTTTTGGTCTTTAATTCTTTATGCTATTGCAAGTAGGGAGATCAATAACATTCATACATGGGGCATGGAGAGGAAAGGAAAAAGTCCAAAGGTGGAAATCAATTCGGTTTGCTACTTCTGGTGATTCATATGGTGAACTCAAGCTAGATGCTTCAGATGCAGAACATAATGCTGAAGATATTGTGCCAGAAAGCATTCCACAGACCCGCCTTGAGAGAACTGGAGGAAAACCAGGTCTTATCTCATTTTATGGTTATCCATATGGAAGAAGAGGAAAGATACCTGTATCTGGCCCTAGAAAGAATCAACAAACTCTCTTATGGTTTGTTGGTCCTGCTGTCCTTGTTGCCTCTTTCATTTTCCCATCACTTTACTTGCGCAGAATACTTTCCACTATATTTGAGGACTCCCTGTTAACTGGTAGGTGGCCTTAGTTTACTTGTATACTGTGTAATCTATAAGTGTAAATAAGTGTAATGTAGTCTGTGTATATATGTAAAAGCGAAAACGCTTACTAGAAAAAGAAAGCTAGTTTACTTTTCTGTAAATGGAAGGTCAGGGATAATGGTGCTTATGCTTGGGGTTTTTACAAACATTTGGTGGGCTGCCTAGACATGGTGGTCTCTATGGTTGACTAACCATCTGTTCTACTGAAGTTATGTGGACTATTTTCTGCAATAGTCTATTTTCAATTTCAAAGAGAACTTGGTGGATTGGATGGTTGTTCGTTTGCAGTAATATTTAAACTAGGAGATCTCCTAGGTGACACATTTAGTGTGTGTGTGTGTCTGTGGGGGGGGGGTGAATCCCCTTTATGAACTGTCATTGTAGTCATGGATGATGATACCATCATATTCACCTCCTCCACCCCCGCCCCCAACCCAAAAAAAAAGCACCATTAAACAAATGTGGGTACATTTTTTATTTTACCATCCTTCCTTTTTACTGCATCTTCTCCTCTTATTGTGCTTATATAGTTATATTCATCTGGTATTGGAAATTTGTGGACTCTTGAGACTCAACGCCCCATTCTCTGTATCTGCAGATTTCCTTATATTATTCTTCACAGAAGCTCTATTTTACTCTGGAGTTGCAGTCTTTCTTCTACTAATAGACTATCTACGGAGGCCTTGTGAGCTGGTCCCTTCAACGAGTTATGTGAAAGAGACCAACCATTTAGGGCACCGCATCTCCTCAGTTACTGTCTTAGTACTGAGTCTGATTATCCCTATGGTGACAATGGGATTGGTCTGGCCATGGACAGGACCGGCAGCTTCAGCTACTCTTGCTCCGTACTTGGTTGGGATTGTTGTGCAGTTTGCATTTGAGCAGTATGCGCAGTATCGAAAATCACCTTCTTGGCCCATCATTCCCATAATCTTTCAGGTAATGATGTACAGAGGAATTAGTGCATTTCTGGCAAAGAATAACAAGGTTCATTTTCTTCTGCATGGATTGTTCATTTCCGAGACCACTTGTAAGATTAATGCTGATCATATTTTTTACTTATTGAATGCAACAAGTAAACATGATCTGTGTACCCCGCTAGTTGGGATTAAGCTTTGTTGAGTACTTACAAAATGATATAACTTAATTTTTGACATTATTATATGAGTTGTGAGTTCTGAGACCTGCATAATGGAGAGTTCTCCCTTGTCTTTTCTATTTTAATAGAAAGGCTATGTTTGAACCCGTGATGAAATGTTATGCAATAACAATTTGAATAGGCTCCTCTCTCTCTCTCTCTCTCTCTCTTCACCACCTACCCAATTCCATTGGCAGTAAATATGTTTTGTAATCTGTTACCTCTTAACTGTCTTTGATGCCATGCACAATGGCAACTTATGGTGTCAATTTTATAAAGATTGCACTTGTCAGATAATTGAAATTCCAGTACCCAAAAGAAAAAAAGATCATTTGACATTCTGATAGTTTTGATTTGTCTAGAATCTTGACAAATAAGATTTCTGGAAGTCTGATAAATAATAGTTGGCAATTCTTGTGGTTAAAGGAACCTTTTATCAGTGACCAATAAAAATGGTCTAGTTCTTTTTATTCTTCATTTAATGGCAAAAAAGTTTGGCTGTCGCTTGTTGGTTGTGGTCAATATGCTGAGTACTGTACATCTTTTATGCTGTTGACAAATGTGATGCCCTTGTCAGTCCTTTCCACAACCCCCCCCCAAAAAAAAAACAAAGGATGACATATTTGATGCCCTTATCGAAAACTGGCTGTAAATTTATACTTTTGTTACTATTAATGCCTTCTAATTCTAATGTTAAAGCATTTATAGATGAAGGCACTGATGTTGGAACTCTACAGGTTTATAGACTGCACCAATTGAATAGAGCAGCACAGCTGGTGACAGCTCTATCCTTCACAGTTAGAGGAGCTGAGACAACCCCACATAACTTGTCCATAAGCAGCTCTTTGGGGACTCTGTTGAATGTTCTCCAATTCCTTGGGGTCATCTGCATCTGGTCACTCTCAAGCTTCCTAATGAGGTCCATTCCTTCAGCCACAGTACATGAGCAATAGATCCTCTTTAAAAATGTTGGTAGCAATATCCATGTGGTCTGCCGGGGGAAAAAAATTCTCTTTATCCAACTTCATAGTTCATATGGCCAAGATGTTAGGAGGGCTGGTTTTCCATGATTGAGTTGCTCTAGTCCAGAAGTTCTAAATAAAAATGGTTACGTTGCACTTTGACTTGATTTCAAACCGAAAGCAACTGCTGGACCCAGCTGGTAACAGTGGCAAATGAAATGGGACCAAGGTTGAACAAAAGTACTAGCTGCTACACAACTATCTCTGGTTCTCGGTGCAACCATATAACTAATTTTTGGATAGAAACTGTTATGTCATTGTTGTACTGCCTGAGGCCAACAAATTCATCGCCTTTTTAGTTGTGTATATGTTAGTTCTTTGCTTATTTAAGATGTTAACTTTTCATGGTTAATGTGCATCAATCATACTGTGGAGGGGCTTGGTAATTGTATCGGTAAATCCAGAAAATATTGAATCTGTGCATAGTTCCTTTTGTAACACAGTTTTTTGTTCACCTCAGACTCTTGCCTGGAAGGTGGCAAGGCCAAAGAAATTCAAACCCACATATGGTATGCTCCTAGTTAAGTTTTTAAGCAAATAGTTCTGTGGATTTGGCATGGGGTCAAAATAAAAGGGGTGCGTCGTATGGTCACCAAAAGTGATGAAGTGAGAAATCGTAGCCTTCTTTTGAATGTCCCTTATCTTTATGATGTCACTATTAAGCAATATTTTTGAGTATACATGTGAATTTAAAAAAATAAATAAAAAAATAATCTCATTAAAATACTGTAACCCTCGGTTTAATATACTCGACTTGCAGTCACAAGAAGAAAAACTAACTGAAGAAAAACAAACTAACTTTCGTCTTCATAAAGCTTAGAAGGAAGGCGTGGGGTGAGAAGGACGTCTAGTGGGGTTGCTTTGGGCATGGTGATGCCTAAGCTTTCCGTCATGTCTACCGGTTGCTGTGAAGGTGTCTCAAAATCGAATCCTTGTAGCAGGCGAGCAAGAGTCGAGTGAAAGATTTGCTTGGCAAATGTGATACCTGGGCATGATCGTATACCCGATCCAAAAGGGATGAGCTCAAAGTTCTGACCCAAAACATCTACATCTGCATGTGTAGTGAGAAACCTTTCTGGTTTGAATTCATGAGGGTCTGACCACACCTGAGCATCCCGATGTAGCTTCCATAAGTTCACAAACAAACGTGTACCCTTGGGCACAATACGACTTTCACCCCTTCTTCTCCTCCATCGTCATAAACCCTAGATAGCCCCTAGTATTCTAGGTTTTTTCAAATATCAGGAGAGAAGAGCGAGAAGTAGCAAATTAATTTGAATTTATTACCCTGATATTGCTTTAATGACCTCATATTAATTCAGATGGACCAACATCAATTGCGACCATTGAGAAGTAGCAAATTAATTTGAATTTTTGCAGAATAGAGAACGACATGATTTCCAGTTGGTACTTCACCAAGAATTCCCCCAATGATTGCACACACGGGAGGGTATTCATTTATTCCTGCTAGCAACAATCTGTTTAGGAAACAATCTGACTTTCCTCTCTTTATCTTTACTTCTCCCAAACCCATAGAAACCCCAGCTTATTTCGTTTGGATATGTGAAAGAAGCTAATAAAAGCTCCTCTCAATCATAACCTGAAAATGACACTCAAAAATCAAAATCCATTTTTTCTCCGCACTCGCAAGAATATTAAATACAAAAAACCTTCGCGGACATGGAAGAATATGATTTGGGAATTTTAAGATTGAAAATGTAATAAGGGTAAAAAAATCATTTCTATTTCAAACACTGACACCTTTCTCTCGTAGTATTAATTTGGGTGGATTTAAATGTAATAAATAAAACTCAAGAAAAAAGATGTAATAAGAACAAACGTAAAGGGAGATGGATGTAAATTCCCCTAAAATTAAATAATGAGATCGGATCCTCTAAAGTCTATATGTTCGAGAATGCATTTAACTATGCCTAGGGAGTAGGGAATCAATCTCATAATTTTCATATATATACATTTTTTTAAAATAAAAACTCTCATAATTTATAGTAAGAATACATTTCCATGTGATGTCCCATTCTAAGATCCAACTAGAGGCCTAGCTGTCCAAATAATCTAATTAGAGATAATGACAGGTCCTTATTTATTCCCTTCATATCTCTCTATAATATTATAATGCCATAATCAGAGATTCGCATGAAGAAACTCTCTCTCTCTCTCTCTCTCGGAAACATCAAAGTTGTAGATTTATAGGATATTACGAAAATATTATTTCTTACCTAACGTCGTCTGTTTCTTTGAAAAAAAAAAATAATAATAATTAAATATAACGTCGTCTCTTATGGGTAAACAAGTGGTGAGTCGCCTTCTATATCCCTAAACCCTTTGTCCAAGTCACATCTTTCTCATCATAAAAAATTAAAATAGCCTAAGGATCTCATTATCATGAGTCAGTAACCCCAGAGCTTCTTAGCGAACGTTGACCGATTAAAAGGTTTTCCTCACGATATGCCCATTGTCAGAAAATGAATCAGTTGTTCATACAGACACCTGTTCGTATAAATCAATATTTAAAATTTATTCTTTATTTTAAATATATTATTTTTTATCCTTATAATGGTAGAAGGAAGAATAGATGTTGAATGTTAACTTATAGTGATTGTTCAAACAATAAATCCTATCTCCAGTGTTAGGATACTTCATTTTAGCAAAGACTTCACATTGATGGTGGAATTATCTAATCTATAACTGGAATTTTATTTTTCTGACTTGCTACTGGGTTGCAGGTTGCAGTTATTTGGCTTATTTTTTATAGAATTGCAGTTACTTGACTGCAACTCGTGTAGTATGGTAGTGCGTACATTTTTTTCCCTCCCCATTTTCATTTTTCCCTTCACTTCTTTTTATAATGTCCACATTTTACCTTTCTTACGCGGACACATGCGCTCTAATGGAAAATAGATCCATAAACATTAAAAAAAGAAAAGGAAAAAGAAATAGGTGGGGCTTGGGGCTGATGTGAGGTCTGCATACACAGTATCAATAAACCAAGAATAAGGCCACAAATGTTTCTGTTACCTGAGATGGGATAAGCAGTTCCATTGTTTAATGGGAATTGCAAATTCAGCACAAGTTTCTCTTGTACTTTTGTGGGAAGTCGCTAAAAAAAAAAATTAAGGAGATAGAGAGAACTAAATGCATAGTGGTCCATCCTAATGAGGTGGCCACTTTTAATTTATCCATGAATAGAATGAATATTTTTTCCACAATTATTGGGGTTGGGATGCAGAACGCATCATGCAGTAGTTGTTTGGTTGACTCGGTCCTAGCTAGAGATTATATAGCTCTCCAACATATCTGCAACCTCCTACAGAAGTACAATAGAAAGCTGGGCTTGAATTTGCAATTCTCATTAAACCATGGATCTTCTTATCCCATCTCAGGTAATAGGAACATTTGTAGCCTTAATCTTACTGTATTACTTTCTATGCAGATCTCACAAAACCAAGGAAGGAAGGGAAGCCCCAACACCATCTGGTGCCTTGCCACTTATTGGTCATCTCCATTTGCTCGGGGGACACAAACCTCTTCCACGGACGCTTGGAGCTCTAGCAGACAAGTATGGCCCGGCCATCATGCTCAGACTCGGTGTACATCGCTCAATGGTTGTGAGCAATGCAGAGCTGATCAAGGAGTGTTTCACTACCAACGACAGGGCTTTAGCTACACGACCTCCTTTAACTGCAGGCAAGTACTTGGGCTACCACTACGCTTTTTTTGGGTTTTCACCTTATGGGTCATATTGGCGTGAGATTCGTAAGATATCCACTCTTGAGCTACTTTCCAAATCCCGTCTTGAGAAGCTCAGGCATGTTAGAATCTTTGAAGTAGACATGTCTATTAAAGCATTGTACTCATTTTGGGCCAAAGACAATAGAGACCACAGACCTATGAAGGTGGAGATGAAGCAGTGGTTCCAACACCTTACTTTTAATGTCATCACCAAACTGATTGCTGGAAAACGTTATTATGGGAACAATATTGGTATTGGAAATGAGGTTGATGAGGCACAAAGATTCCGGAAAGCAATGACTCAATTGTTGTATCTAAGTGGTGTGTTTGTTGCATCTGATGCAATACCCTATTGTGAATGGTTGGATTTGGGAGGACATGTGGGAGCAATGAAGTCTACTGCTAAGGAATTAGACTCTATAATTGGAAATTGGCTGGATGAACATCTTCGTCGCAGGATCCATAAGATGCCGCCGTTGTCTCGGTCTCCATCTCAGGATGAAGAAGAGCTGGACTTCATTGATGTGATGATATCCATCATTCCTGAGGACCATTTGATGTCTAGTTATGACCGAGATACGGTCATCAAGGCAACTGTCACGGTATGTACCCTTCAATTTGATTTGATGAATTAATTGAAGCTTAAATAGGACATTCATTTGTGGTTCTTGGCTTACTACTAACCTTCTCGTGTTCATTCACTATGCACAGCAACTCATGGGAGGTGGCTCCGACACCACATACGTTACCCTCACATGGGCACTTTCTTTACTAATGAACAATCCCCAAGTACTGAAAAGGGCGCAGGAAGAGCTGGACGGCCATGTTGGCAAAGACAGACACGTTGAGGAATCAGACATCAAGAATCTGGTGTACCTCCAAGCCATTGTAAAGGAAACTTTGCGGCTATACCCACCTGTACCTTTATCAGTACCACATCAAGCCATGGAAGACTGTGAAGTGGGGGGTTATGTTGTCCCCAAGGGCACACGTTTGTTTGTGAACATATGGAAGCTTCATAGGGACGGTCATGTGTGGTCAGACCCTCAAGAATTCAAACCGGAGAGGTTTCTCACTACACATGCAGATGTAGACTTTTTAGGTCAGAACTATGAGTTCATCCCTTTTGGATCGGGCATACGATCATGCCCAGGTATCACATTTGCCAAGCACATTTTGCACTTAACTCTTGCTCGTCTGCTACAAGGATTCAATTTTGAGACACCTTCACAAGAACCGGTAGACATGACTGAAAGCTTAGGCATCACCATGCCCAAAGCAACCCCACTGGACATCCTTCTCACGCCACGCCTTACTTCCAAGCTTTATGAAGGTTAAAAGTTAGTTTGTTATTCTTGTTGAGTATATTAAATTGGGGGTTATAGGGTGTTTTCATTATGTTTGAATAAAATCCTTTGAATAAGTTTGGTTGCAAGGAAAATTACAAAGAGTAAAGGAGGCGAGATTTTTCAACTTCAAAAAGAAATAGTGGCAATCATCATTATCCAACATGATTGTATAAACTACAGAAATTTCTTGTCATATTCAATAGTGATACCTTTAGATGTAATTTTTCTTTTTTCCCAAGTCAAAAGGGAAATGGATGCAAAATAAGATGAAGATTTTTTTTTTTTTAAATAATTGTAGGAAAATTTTGTTGTAATCAAGGTAGGTGAAAAAATTTATAACCTTACTTTTATTACTTTTAAAATAACACAATTTTTGTGGGCAAAAGTTGCGCACACCACTCCTTTGCCACAAGCTAACGTCTACCAATGAAAGGGTGGGTGGGCATGGCTAAGCATGGGCTATTGGTGTATTTAGAGCTGACACCTTTTTCAACTACCACTCGCCTTATTAGAATGATAAAAGAAAAAATTAGAAGGACCCAAAAAAAATTTAAAAATTTAAAAAATAGATTTAGTGGAAGTAAATCTTACACTTAAAATTTGAAGCATCCTAATTTCTCCCAATTTGACAGTATTCAACAAGCAAGCAAGAAAAAAAAATCAATATTGGAGGATTATAAAGGTCAAATGCTTTAACAACATTTATAAAATTTGAGAACAAATTGAAAGGTACATATACACATACCAGTACAGCTGCTTTGATCACAGTATTACGATCATAACTAAATATCAAATTGTCCTCAAGTATGATGGATAGCATCACATCAATGAAGTCGAACTCATTTTCGTCCAGAGACCTTGGTGTCTTATCCAAAAAAAATCCTCTGTGACGAATGTTGTGGAACAACGAGGATTCAATGACTGACATGGCATCAAGGATTGTGCCAATGTCATCTCGACTGTCCGATGTTCATCCAACCAATTTCCAATTAGAGAGTCTACTTAGCAGCAGACTTCATGGCATTCACATATCCTCCCAAATCCAACCATTCACAATAGGGTATTGCATCGGATGGAACAAAAACTCCAGTTAGATAAGCAATTTGAGAAATTACTTCACCAAATCTTTGGAACTCAGCTTCAATTCTGTTTACCGCACTGGTACCATCCTAGTAGGCCCTAATAAGGGGCGTGGCAATAATCCTGCCTGAAAAACGAGGTGTGGGTTCCGTGGTGTTTGCTGAAAGAGAGGAGGACGAGAGAGATATTGGTATAAAAAATATATATATAGTAAAATAGAAAATGAACTCAGGTTACCAGGTGAAAAAAGAGATAATCCGGATATTTAAAAAGAACATGGAAGATAGAGATGTAAAAGTTTGAAGGCTGAGAGTATAAAAGAAAAAGTAAAAGATTACGAAAGTTTTAGTAAATATTGACCAAATATAGAGGGATAGTAAATAAATAAAGAAGTTTGAGTAAACATAAGTTAAGCATAAGGAAAGACAACAAAAGTTTTTAATAAATAAATAAATAATGAGACCGAATCCTCTAGAGTCTATATATTAAGAATACATTGCCATGTCAAGTCCCATTCTAATATTCAACTAGAAGCCCAGCTGTCTAAATAATCTAATTAGAGATAATGACAAGTCCTTATTTTATTCCCTTCATATCTTTCTATAATATTATAATGCCATAACCAGAGACAATGACAGGTCCTTATTTTATTCCAATCTATTATTGGAATTCTATTTTCTTGGTTGCTTTCAAGTTGCAGGTTGTAGTTACTTGACTACAATTGGGTAGTAGTCAATTTTTTTTTCTTCTCACAATATATACAATTTCTTTCTCCCTTTATTTTCTTTTTTCTTTTCACTTCTTTATATAATGTACACTTTCTACCTTTCTTACCCGGACAGCTGTGGCTGTAAAGGAAAATAGATCCATAAAAAAATATAAAAATATAAAAAATATAAAAAGAAAAAAAGAAATGGGGTTTGAGACTGATGTGAGATCTGTATACACAATATTAATAAACCAAGAAGAAGGCTACAAATGTTCCTATTACCTGAGATGGGATAAGCAGTTCCATTGTTTAATGGGAATGGCAAATTCAACCCAAGCTTTCTCTTGTTCTTCTGCAAGAAGTTGAAAAATAAAAATTGAGGAGAGAGAGAGAGAACTAAATGCATGGTGGTCCATCCTAATGAGGTGGCCACTTTTAATTTTTCCATTAATTGAATGAATTTTTTTCTACACAAGTGTTGGGGTTGGGAATGCTGAAGGCAGTAGATGTTTTAGTTACGTTTGAATAAAATCCTTTTGGATACGTTTGGTTGTAAAGAAAATTAAAGGGAGTAAAGAAGCTGGAATTTTTCATACTTAAAAAGAAATTATTGTAATCATCATTATCCAACATGATTGTATAAATTATATAAATTTCTTATCATATTTAGAAATGATACTTTTTAGATGTAATTTCTTTTTTCTAAGTCCAAAGGAATTTAGATGCAAAATAAGATGATTTTTTTTTTGGGTAGCATCCATGAAACAATTGAATGTGGTGTTATTGAAAATTACAAGACAAATCTCAGATTTTTTTTTTTTTAATTTTAGAAATTCTTTTTGTTGTAATCAAGGTTGACGAAAAAAAAATTGTAACATTACTTTTATGACCTTTAGTATGATACAATTATTGTGGGCAAAGGTTGCGCACACCACTCGTTTGCCGCAAGCTGGCAACATGTATCAATGGAAGGGAGGGTGGGACAAGGCTAAGCATGGGCTACTAGTGTATTTGGAGCTTACACCTTCCTTTTAAGTGCCACATGTCTTATTACTAGAAGTTTTTTAAGTTAGAAGTGTAAAATGCCAGATTTTCAAAAATAATTTATCCTTGTGTCATTATCAAATTTGTATTGTTAAGAACATTTTTTCATATGTGAAATAATAGTGTTTACATGATAATGTTTACCCTCAAAGTGGTTTATTTACGAGTCATGCCATTTTTGTTGGGGATAATTTAATACCAAGCTTCTCAGCATGAGTGGGATTCAACAAAAACCAACCTTCCAAATTATGATGTGATCACCATAAAAGAATGTCTAGTCCACGAAAATAAATGACCAAATATATTTATTTTCATTTCTCACCTGATAAAATCTCACTTCTCTTCTTCCTATGCTACATGAGAGCAATGCAAGTATTTACTCTTTCCATATATGTTTCATTTATAAGGACAAAAAACCCTTAATCAATAAAAATAAATAAATTGATTCCTGGTTCGTATACAAGAAGATTTGTTTTCATTTTTTATTTTATTTTATTATTATTTTATTTTTTATAAATGGATTTTCTCTGCCAAGAAAACTATGATGGACGGACAAAGGGTTGAGGATGAAAAGAGGCTGTGTGCCCAAGTTGTTTACCCACGATCCATTAGAAAAAATTTTAGTTCTCTTTTGTTCGCATTTGGGCTATTGCTTCCTACAATTTTGAAATTTCACATTTTAAGAAAACATACACTACAACAAAGGAGGTCTATAACTGCGATTTTTTCCACAATAAAAGGTCTAAAAATCCACAACAATAGCCTGTTACTACAGATTACCTGCGGTTTACTATCTACAGCTACAAGTGTCATTGCTAAGTCTGTAGCTATGGATTTCACACCACAGGGACAGGGTATCCTATACCTGTGGGTATTTAATTTCAAATGTTTCCGCAATAAATCTGTTGCTATGAATTTTTAACTGCGAATTTTTTCCACAACAAATTTATAACTGCAAATATGTAGCTACAAATGTTTCTGCTGTAAATCTATTACTACGGATTTCTAACTACACTTTTTTTCCACAACAAACTATAGCTACGGATTTTAATTGCAAAATTTTACGTCCCAAAATTTATGACTACGCTTTTGTAGTGACATATTTTCGTACAAAAATCTTTAAATACGGATTTTAACTAGGAAATTTTACACTCCAAAATTTATAGTTGCAATTTTGTAGTGGTGAAATTTTTTGTGCAACAAAATCTATAACTATAGATTTTAGATAAAATTTTCACCACAATTTGTAATTGCACTTTTGTAATGACAAACATTTTGTGTAATAAAATATATAGTTGCGAATATTTTATTATGAAGATGTAGACACGAGATTTTTGAATGGTGACTATATAATATCGATTTTTTTGCTTGTATTTATTTTTTATACAAATGTACCTATTTCTCAAACCTATATAATCCATTCAATACACAATACACAATACATAATAATTTATATATAAATGCATAAACCATGCTTATCAAGTTATCATCCAAATCACTTATATTAACAAAAATAAAATTCATGATTATCATCCCAATCAATTGTATTCCAAATAATTAATTCAACAATATTATCTAAAAATTAAACTCCAAAATTCAAATTGTACTATAAAAAAATAAAAAATACATCAGACTTGAGTAGTTTTTAAGTGCTCCTTATTCTGGTCCAAGCCTCCCAAGCTCTATATTTGAGTTTTCAAGTTACTTACTGTAATAAAAAATATATATATTATTTAATAATCAAATTATAAATATTCATAATAAAATTGTTAATTGTATATTTCTTTACCTTGTAATGCTGACTCATTTTGAACATTAGAAGTACCAAATACCTATCACACACATATAGATAACAATGGATTATTATTTAAAAAAAAAAAAAAAAAAACAATAGTTAAAACTAAAGATCACTAAATTATAATAGTAATAAAAAAAAATCCAAAATAAATGAAAGTAAAACCAAAACAAAAAAACAAAACAAAACAAAACAAAAGAGACCTCCATGTAATGCTTTGTGTTTGTGTTTCTCTAGTCCTATTTCTCGCGCCATGGTTTGATTAATTACTACAACTAAATGGATTCAATATAAAAAATTTCATAGAAAGACTTTCTTTTCGTTAAGTAAAAAATAAAGGAGAGAAGAGGCAAAGAGAACCACGATTTACTTTAATGACGAAAAGTAAGGTTGATCATTTGAAGATGGATACAGGTGGAGATAATATGGTCAAAAGGCAAACAAGAATAGCCCTACCCAAGGTTTTCTTATCCAAATCTTACTGTGCTTATATTTCCATAAGTTTTGCTACCATATATTAAGAACTCTAGAATGTGGAAGAATGTGAACATAATTAAAGAGCTTAAGCATTTCATAGAAAATCTTAATTCATGGTCATTTTGCTACAATTTGTTGGCTTTGATGAATTGATTGGTCGGGATGGGCTAGGTTTCAGTAATGACTGGGAAAACTATAGGAAAAAGAGACGAAGATAAAGAAAGGGTGCTTGATCGATTGCATTGGATGTGCCATAGGCAGGGTTCCTAGAACCTGGAAAATTGGAAAATAAAGTTTTACTTAAGTTACATGGATGCAAATTAAATTATCCACTCACAACTGTATTAAGCAGGGGAAAACAATATTTGATGTAATCACAAAGTTTTAAATATGAATGAAAGTATCCACTCATTAACTTATCTGTCCATAAATGCAATTTAAATTATCCACTCACAACTGTGGATCACTCTCACTCTTCACACCCTAGGATGGTGCTTTACACATCAAGAATGCAAGTGCATGTACATGAGCTAGGGAATGGATGCAATGGCGCTCAAGGTGCACTTCCCCCTTCAAGTACTCATCATATTGACACATGTAGGATCACTAAATCTATTTTGCAGAATTGGGAAACAATCAATCCTCAAAAGCAGGTTTCCAACCAGTTCAGTAGCAACTAGCAAATGAGGGGGGTGGTCAATTTTCTTTCTTCTAGGCATAGGTCCAATCATACAGATCCAGACATTCGCGAGGAGTAACCCAAATATGTGCGCTGAATTTACTCATAGGAATATATGGAGCATGCTGTAATCTTTATAAAAACAGGGCTTAGGACGAGTTCTAGACTTAATTCTCTAAGAAGAGAATAAAAGAGTGCTAAGAATTGTAAAACACATTGCGCGGAGAATAAGAAAAAAAATGATACCCATGATATCCACCCCTTTATTTTACAAGCATTCAACAAACAATATGATCAAAGCTTCAATCAATAACAGTATATGCATGCGTTCCTCTGTTTTTACCTGCTTAAATGTAGCCGTCTGGTAAAGAGGACTACTGACCGCAACAAAAGGATCGAATTCATTCTGAGTAATATTCATCAAGAGAGTTGAAATACCGGGCTGCTTCATTTACCATCTACATACAAACAAAATAAATCATTCAACAACAAACAAACCAAGAAAAGACAAACCATCGCAAACAAAGCCAATCTGCAAAACACAAACCATCAAAGCATTCAGCAACCCCTTCAACCACAGCAGAGGCGTTGACATCCATCTCTCTCTCTCTCTCTCTCTCTCTCTCTCTCTCTCTAGAACAGCTCAATTCGAATCGCTTTGGACCCAACAATCCATTTCTGTTCTTATACAATACTCTCCCAAACACCAAAGCTCTGCCGAGACAACAATCGACGCGCAAAACCCTAATACATCACCAGAAACAGTGAAATACATCAAAAACAAAATTATGAAATTGAAAGAGAGTTAGGTGTAAGGTGTTCTTACTTCGTCGTTAAGGTCAGTCCGTGAGTTGCAGAAAGAAGGGTTAAAGGTAGAAGCAGCCATTTTCGAATTGAAGAGTCAAAGGTGTAAAGACGCACTAATTCCTATATCAGAGAGAGATTGAAAGCAAGATGGATAACAGAGGAGTTATTGAAAACCAGAGACATTAGAGGAGATTAGAATCGGTGTCATGGGAGAGAGTTTCAGTTTTTGCAGGAATGAAATGGGGGTTTTGTTTCCCTATTCGATTTTTTAGGGCCGTTTGTTTAGAGGGGAGTATGGGGTAGGATTGTATGACACATGGTTCCACATGTTGTTGGGGTGAATGATAAGAATTAAAAAATTGTAAAAAAGTATAATTTTCCCACCCCATGCTTGTTTGGTTGGTTTGGGAAAGTTGAACTTTACCACCCCATGTATTTTTGGATATCAGAATTTGCGATTGAAGGGAAAGTTGTTATACTACAATATAATTACAAGAACACTATTATCAAATAACGTCATCACATTAACACCTACTAATGTGACTTTTATATTTTTGTGGTTACAATAAAATGTGGGATTCACCAATATTAATTAATTAATTTAATTTAGATAATAAAAAATTATTCTAAAGAGACTAATTATGGTGATCCCTCTCATAAAACTGGCTGCAACACAAATAATTTGATACAATGAATTTAATGGTTGCATCAACAATCCATCAAGGAATAGCAGTCATATAGGAGAGATATCTCTACCCAATTCAAATACTAAGTACAAAACCCAAGCTAAAAATTATTTAAAATGAGAAAGAGAAATCCACTTTAATAAGTGAATTTAGTTCCTTCTAAATCAATTTCTACAGATACAAATAACATTCAATGATTTTAAACACCTAATATTTTCAGTTTAAGCTGCAATTGAAGCAGGGAACTTCAAGGATTTTTAAGATTAAAGCACTTAGGAAGACTTTTCACTAGTTGGTAGAACAATGGGGATGCAGATAGCTGACGGATGAAACTGCAGTAAATGAAAAAAAAAATTAAGAAATTAAAAGCACAATTTGAGAGTAGAGACTGAAGGGTACAAGAGTATTGCAAAACAAAAGAAAATCTGAGGCGAGAGGGAAAAGTTAAAAAAAAAAAAATTATAATGCGAACTTAATTACCAGTTATCAATTCCAATGACAGAATCGAAGCACCAAACCCCAGGGGTGGGGCAGGGGTTTCATAAAGAAAGGGCTGGGATGAGCAGAAAGAGAGGTGATTTCTATTGTGATGGGGTTAGGTTTCGCCAGCACAAGACAGAAAGTTGGTGTTAAGGCTTCGTAGAAGAGAAAGAGAGAGAGAGAGAGAGAGAGAGAGGTTTTCAGAGAGGGTTCTTTCAAGAGAAGGCTTGCAGCGGTGACAGAGTGTCTTCGTTGGTGATCGATGGAGCAGACAGCAATGATGAGCTTTGGAGTGGTTGCGACTAAGTATTTGATGGCTAGGGTTTTCGCAAGGAAAACGGGAAGATTGGAAAAGAAGGAGAAGGAGCCGAATGAAAACCCTCTGATTCTTCTCAAGAAATGAAAACATTTCTTTCTTGGTATTACCTACAAACGAGTTGAGGAAGAAGACACATAGCTGGAGAGAAATCGTAGCCTTACCTCTGCTGGGAGATTATAAATTAAGTTGAGGAAGAAGCCACAGAGCTGGGAGAGATCGCTTCCTTCGTCTTTCTTCCATCGGATCGTTTTCCTTCGTCTTTCCCACAAGAGTCCCACCAAATCAGTGGGACTTTGAAAGGGAAGAAATGGAAGAAACACACCTCCGACAGGAAACCCTGACCATCTGACAATAATTCCACAGCTCTCCCACCCCTTTCATCCAAACAACCCTATTTTACACTATTTTGTGGTAAAGTTGTCAGAAATCCCACCCCACCAAGTCCCCTCTAAACAAATGGGCCCTTAAAGAAATGCAAAAGGCGAAAGCGCACGGGGGTGGATTTGTTTCCCTGTTCTGTTCTGTTCTGTTCTGTTATATATTTAAGGGAATGAAAAGGGCGTGGTTTCTCTATTCTGTTTGAATTTTTAGAGAATGAAGAGGGGAAGAGCGGGGGTTTGAAAAAAAAGTGGGGGAAGGGAATTTGGGTGTGTCAAACGTTGGTTTGGTTCGGTTCGATTTGATCGATTTAATCCAATTTTGTCTAGGAATTCCCGAGTCCAAGATCAAATTGTTAAGAAACTTTAGTTCTTGGTCGGTTTTGGTTCAATACAATTTAAGCTTATCTTAGTTCTTTAATTAGAATCAAGTTAATACTGGTTTAATTCAGTTTATTTTTAGACCTAAACCGCAATGGAATTTTTAGACTCAAAATGAAAAAGACTATATAGGACACGAAAAGACCACATTGCACCATCTTGACGTGAGCTGAATATGCTCCCGTGACTGAGCATAAATTCATGCAAGCCGGTAGGTTTCTTGTCCCATATATATATATATATATATATTAGGGGTGTCAAACCCTAAACTGAACCGGTAAAATCTATCGAATCAAACCGATAACGGCCCGAACCAAACCAATCCGGACCGACCTGTTGACACCCCTAATATATATATTATTTTTATTAAATTAAATTTGTAAAAAAAGAAGAAGAGAGAGAGAGAGAGAGAGAGAGAGAGAGAGAGAGAGAGAGAGAGAGAGAGAGAAATCTTGAAAAACATATACACTATTAAAATTAAAATTAGGAACATAATCTTGTCATCATAATTTTATTTACACGTTATGTACTTTTAAAATGGTAAATAATCTCGACTCCCACTAGGTACACCTTGAGCCACTCACACGGGGGTGTTTAGTGTTCTTCACTGCTTTTCAATGAAAGTTGAATGGTTCTTATTCAACCCTAGTATGACCCAGTCCATGCGGTTGTGGCGTCGGTATGGGCCCGCAAGACTAGTCAGGCCAAAGGCTTGGATACCGGTTGTTAAAAAAAAAATGGTGAGTAATTAGAATCATAAACGACCATCTAAACCCTAGAAATGAAACACTGAACCCCAAATCTCTAAATCGTTCCATAACTAATGTATCTCAACAAATGATTCAAACCACTAGTAATTGGAAATCTTAAGTTTAAATCACTTAATTTTTCAAGCAGGATTTTATATAATTGATATCAGGTCAAACAAGTTTTTATGTGAAAATATCTCATTCTGAGGACCCTCAATGTCCTTGAATGATAATAACATAAAAATGTGAGGGGATTGTGAAAAAAAAAAAAATTAAAATTTAAACCGTTAAACCTTTCAATCGAGATCCGATGACTAAAGGTTTTTGTTACTGCGCTTTTTAACTGCATTTTTGTTTTCACAGTAACAAAGATGTTTTTTTATTGCGGTCTTAACTACTGCAGTAATAAGTAGCACATATTACTGCATTTTTTTCTAACTACGATTTTATTTACGTAGTTACAGTATTTTTTGTTACTGCGATTTTTTGTTGCGATATGTTTTTGTAGTTACAAGGTTTCTGTTACTACGCTTTTTAACTGCAGTTTTGTTTCCGCACCAACAAAGATTTTTTTTACTGCAATCTTAACTACTGCAGCTATGAGTAGCTCATATTATTGCGTTTTTTCTAACTACAGTTTTATTTCCATAGTTATAAGATTTTTTGTTACTGCGTTTTTTTATTGCGATTCATTTTCGTAGCTACAAGGTTTCTATTACTGCGCTTTTTAATTGCAGTTTCGTTTCCGCAATAATAAAGATTTTTGTTACTGTGGTATTAACTATTGCAAAAATAAGTAGCACATATTACTATGTTTTTTCTAACTGTGGTTCTATTTTCGTAGTTATAAGATTTTCTGTTACTACGATTTTTTATTGCCTGTTTTAAATTCCACAGTAACAAGTATACCATATTACTGAAATTTTGTTTCCATAGTTACAAGGTCCTCTGTTACTGTAGTTTTGAAATATCAAAGCAATAGGTAGCTCCTATTACTACACACGGAAAAATCACAGTAATAGGACATTTATAGCTGCGGATTTTGAAATCGCAGTTATAGGAGATAATTTCTTCATGCGAATATTGGATTGTGGTGATAAATTATCGTGAAAGTTTTACCTTATTATACCTATTTTTATTTCTTTTTTTTTTTCCCTTGCAACCAAACAGATCCATGAGAATTGTATTTATACTCAATTAAAAACACTGTAACCCACAATTCAATATCCTCGCAGTCACAAGCAGAAAAAGAAACTAACTTTAAACTTCATAAGGCTTTGAAGGAAGGCGTAGGGTTAGAAGGATGTCTAGTGGGGTTGCTTTGGGCATGGTGATGCCCAAGCCTTCAGTCATGTCTACAGGTTCTTGTGAAGGGGTCTCAAAATTGAATCCTTGTAGCAGACGAACAAGAGTCAAGTGCAAGATGTGCTTGGCAAATGTTATACCTGGGCATTGATCTTATGCCCAATCCATAAGGGATGAACTCAAAAGTACTGACCCAAAACATCTACTTCTGCATGTGCAGTGAGAAACCTCTCAGGTTTGAATTCATAAGGATATGACCACACATGACTGTCTCAATGTAGCTTGCATAAGTACACAAAAAAAGTGTAACCTTGGGGACAAAAAAGCCCCCCACTTGACAGTCTTCCATGGCTTCATGTGATAAATCTTTTTTTCTTGGATAATATTTCATGTGGCATTGATAAAGGTAGAGGTGGGTATAGTCGTATAAAGTTTCCATTACAATGGCTTGGAGGTACACCAGCTGCTTCTTGGCGTTTGATTCTTCAACATGTTTGTCTTCGCCGACATGGTTTTCCTATTTTGCCCAACTCCACCCGGAACAGATATGTTATGTAGAAGATAAGAACATCTTAGTGCTGCCACAACTTTGAAAGTTCCCCCTATTCAAAGGAGTGAGAAGGGCAGAGAGAGAGAGGGTAATGTCTTCATGGGAATCATGGACTGGAGCAAGAAAATTCTCTACCTGTTGTTGCCACAAAATGAAATCTTTATGGCCATATATTGAAGCATTCCATGGAGCTTGAACTCTTCACCTCTATTTGATTTGCTCAATATGTTTCATGTTCGCCATCAACCTTAACAAACTTGATCACCATTGATCTTGCATGAACTTACAAGATCAATACCAATGAAATAGAATTCACGTTTCGAATTCCCCCCAACTTTTCTTTTTCACTCTCAAAGTTTATCATACATTTTTTTTTTTTTTTTTAAATGACCATATCTTGCTGGACAGTGGGACCAATGAGAGGGTGGGTGCCAGGATGCACCTTCAGTGCCTT
>NC_056560.1:7255139-7273516 GCF_013358625.1 Macadamia integrifolia | reverse complement strand
GCCCCCCCAATTTTTTCTCACTTCCTCATATTTTACACGGACACATTCATTGTAAAGAATGTGCAATGTCCGTTCCCTAGATCTTTACGCTTCACTTGCAACGATTTGTTGAACCTGCTTTGATATCATTTGTTGGAACAAACACGTAATCACAAGAAAGAAACCCAACAAGCAGTCATAAAAGATATAAGGATTTAACGTGGTTTAACATGAATCCCTATACCCGAGAGAAACAAAGATTTTTTTCACTAAGTCTTAGTTTAGTTGTCAAGAAATGAATAGAAAAAAAAAAATGAATTTGAGGAGAGAGACATATATGCCAATTATTGCATCGGGGGTTGAAAAAAATGTTATCATGATGCAATGATTAATCTTTTTTTTTTAGAAAAGGGAACTATTCATTAATTCGTGAAAGGCACGTGTGAGAAAGAGTACACGAAGCGGACAAGGATTTCCGAGCTAGAGCATCAACAACAAAGTTGTAGTTTCTAGAAATAAAGAGAGAACAATGATTGATTTATATGTCTATTTATCTCTTCAACAAAATTCACGATGATACAATGATTGATTTATATGTCTATCTCTCTCTTCTCAAATTCAAATTTTTTTTTTTAAGAAATTCTTTTATTTACATAAAACGCAACACAACGTACACATATAGAGCTCACCATGCAATAAAATAATTTCTACCCAAAAAAAAAAAAACCAATAATTTACAAAGAAAAAAATATATGTATGTGATAAAATAAAACTTCCAAAATTCAAATAAAAATATGAAACAAAATCGAAGAATGAATGGATGGAATCCCAACTCGTCTCACTTTAAAAAACAAACAATAAACGGTATTCCCGCTCTTTTTTTTTTCCTTGTTTTCTTTACTTTCGTTTTTAGCAGAAAAGGAAAGTACTCCAAAATAACCAAATTCATGGTTGTTGATCATTTGAATGAGGTGGCCATTTTTTTCTTTTCCATGAATAGAATGAGCATTTATTATAAATAATGTAGGGTACTGTTTGGGGGAGGGGATGCATCATGCAGTTGGATTCGTCGGTTGACTTGATTCTAGCTAGAGACTATAAAGCTCTCCTGAAAGTCCTACTCAACTACAAGAAAAAGCTTGGCTTGAATGTGCAATTCCTCATTAGAAGATGACCATGGAGCTGCTAATCCCATCTCAGGTAATAGGAACATTTGTAGCCTTATTCTTCGTGTATTACTTTCTATGTAGATCACGCCACACCAAGGGTGGAAGGGAAGCCCCAACACCATCTGGTGCCTTGCCAGTCATTGGTCATCTCCATTTGCTTGGGGGACAAAACTCACTTGCACGAACGCTTGGAGCTATGGCCGACAAATATGGTCCGGCCATCATGATCAGACTCGGCATACATCCCTCGCTGATTGTGAGCAGTGGAGAGCTGATCAAAGAATGCTTCACTACCAACGACAGGGTTTTAGCTTCGCGCCCTATTTTCGCTGCAGGCAAGTACTTGGGCTACCACTACGCTGTATTTGGGTTATCACCTCATGGGTCATATTGGCGTGAGATCCGTAAGTTATCCACTGTTGAGCTACTTTCCAAATCCCGTCTTGAGAAGCTGAGGCATGTTCGGTTCTATAATCCATCAAAGAACTGTATTCACTTTGGGCCAAAGACAATAGTGGGCGACCTATGAAGGTAAAGATGAAGCAGTGGTTCGAACACCTTACTTTTAATGTCATCACCAAAGTGAAACGTTATTATGGGAACAATATTGGTGTGGGATGTGAGGTTGAATGTTGCATCCGATGCAATACCCTATACTGCTAAGGAATTAGATCCTATAATTGGAAAATGGCTGGATGAACATAAGATGCCCACGGTGACGTCTGGGGATGAAGAAGAAGAGCTGGACTTCATTGATGTGATGCTATCCGTCATTCCTGAGGACCATTTGATGTATAGTTATGACCGTGATACTGTCATCAAGGCTACTGTAACATTAGGTATGTATGTATGTACCTTTCAATTTGACTTGAAGAATTAATTGATGCTTAGATAGCTAGGAATTTTTTTTCATTTTTGGTTCTTGGCTTGATTAAAACTATGCCCACAGCAACTCATTGCAGGTGGCTCCGACATCACATACATCACCTTGACATGGGCACTTTCTTTGTTATTGAACAATCGCCAAAGTGCTGAAAAGGGCCCAGGATGAGTTGGACGTCCATGTTGGAAGAGAGACACGTTGAAGAATCAGATATCAAGAACCTGGTGTACCTCCAGGCTATTGTAAAGGAAAGTTTGCGGCTATACCCTCCTGTACCATTATCAGCACCACACATGGCCATTGAAGACTATGAAGTGTGGGGCTATGTTGTCTCCAAGGGCACACGTTTGTTTGTGAATATATGGAAGCTTCATCGGTACTCTCGTGTGTGGTCAGACCTCATGAATTCAAACCAGAGAGATTTTTTACTACACATGCAGAAGTAGACGTTTTGGGTCAGCACTTTTGAGTTCATCCCTTTTGGATCGGGCATAAGATCATGCCCAGGTATCGCATTTGCCAGGCAGATCTTGCACTATTGACTCTTGCTCGTCTGCTACAGGAGTTCAATTTTGAGACCACTTCACAAGAACCGGTAGACATGACTGAAGGCTTGGGCATCACCATGCCCAGAGCAACTCCACTAGAGATCCTTCTCACTCCATGCCTTCCTTCTAAGTTTTATGAAGATTAAAATTAGTTTCTAATTCTTGTTGGGAGTATACTGAATTGAATTGAGGGTTGCAGTGTGAATAAAAATTCTTATTCAGTATTGTTGCTTTTTAAATGTAATTTTTATTTTACTGTCTGATTTCAAAGGATTTGGATGCAAATATCTTTCATAATCTTTCTGTGATTAATGACTCATTAAATTGATCAGACCAATTTAAATTTCTTTTGTGAGGATTATACTAAACCCCATTATCCAGAAATTAGACCGGTCGTCAAACCAAAACCGGTTAGTATGTTTTTGTGTATTTATTTGAAGGGGAAAATAATATTACCCTGTTGCGTTCTCTCTGCCCAGATATAGGGTTTTGTGAAAAGATGTTTCTGCCCCTGGTTGGATGTCTGTGCATGCACTCTTAATGCTTAGGTGCCGCCATAGTGGTCATACAACCAGGTACTGTTTTTCGATATGGTATTCTGTTGTTGGGGAAGGGAAGAGGAAGAGCGAACAAGGGTTTTTGGGGTTTTCGTTTCAGTTTCTTTCGATCTGATATTCCGTTGTTGCGTTCTGTTTTTGACCAGAGTTCACATACTCGCCGCAGGAGAACCACCGCAAAGGTTCGTGAATGGAGATGTTCACTTATCTGCAGCGAATCTTCATGTTGTTTGATTCGACTTGCAAATTTATTTTTCATTAACCATCCTTTAACAATAAAAATGGGAATTTATAGGGTTTAATTAAAAAACTCAGATTTATCTTATGATTTTTGAAAACATCACCTTAAATTGTTACATTTACATGGATAAATACTTAAAAATAATTCACCCCTGCATCCAAATCCATTAAGATTGAATAATAAAATAAAAATTACATCTAAAAAGCAACAACACTGAATAAGATTTTTATTCATACGTAATTAAAACACTGTAACCCTCAATTCAGTATACTCGGAACTAACTTTAATCTTCATAAAGCTTAGAAGGAAGGCGTGGGGTGAGAAGGATGTCTAGTGGGGTTGCTTTGGGCATGGTGATGCCCAAGCCTTCAGTCATATCTACCAATTCCTGTGAAGGTGTCTCGAAATTGAATCCTTGTAGAAGACGAGCAAGAATCAAGTGCAAGACGTGCCTGGCAAATGCGATACCTGGGCATGATCTTATGCCTGATCCAAACGGGATGAACTCATAGCTCTGACCCAAAACCTCTACTGCTGCATGTGTAGTGAGAAACCTCTCCGGTTTGAATTCATTAGGGTCTGACCACACCTGGGCGTTCCGATGTAGCTTCCATAAGTTCACAAACAAAAGTGTACCCTTGGGGACAACATAGGCCCCCACTTCACAGTCTTCCATGGCTTGATGTGGTACTGATAAAGGTGCAGGTGGGTATACCCGCAAAGTTTCCTTTATAATGGCGTGGAGGTACACCAGGTTCTTGATGTCTGAGTCTTCAACGCGTCTGTCTTTGCCAACATGGACGTCCAGTTCTTCCTGGGCTCTTTTCAGCACGTGGCAATTGTTCAATAACAAAGAAAGTGCCCATGTCAGGGTCAGGTAGGTGGTTTCGTAGCCACCTCCGATGAGTTGCTGTGCATGGTTGAAAAGAGGAAAGTTAAAGGCCTAGGCATAAGGCATGGTTGTAAGCAGAGTTTAAGAAAATCGGTAAATGTTGATTCTGATTCAAATCGTTTTGGAATCAGTCCCACTAACATTGGTGAAAAGAGAAGCTCTTAACTCCAAATGGTAAGGAAATCCTTCTCAAATCTATTACTTTTTCCCTATCTAATTATGCTGCAATGCACTTCAAACTCCCACAAGCACACCATGAGTTCATCCGAAAAGCTTCTGCCAAGTTCTTTTAGGGACAAGGAACAAATGATTCTAAAATCCAATGGATTTTCTGGGATAGAATTTGTCGATCTAAATCAAGAAGAAGTATTGGATTTAAACATCCTAAACTTCAGAACATGGCCCTTCTAGCTAAAGCAGCTTGGAACCTGTGGAAAAATCCTGAGTCCTGGTGGGCTGAACATATGAGAGCTATTTACTTTACCAACTCTGATTTTCTATGAGCAAGAATTGGAAATCGGCCCTCATGGGCGTGGAGAAGTTTGCTGTTAGGAAGATCTGTTTTAGAAAAAGGCCTTATATGGAGTATTGGCATAGGATGTAAGGTCCAACTTTGGGGAGATCAATGGGTCCCATCCTTGAAGAATTTCATACTTCAATTTCAACATCTCCCATGCTGCCCCTTACGCTTGGTCTCTGATATCATTGACCCAGTGAACGAGATGTTGGAGATCAAATTTGCTCGACCAATGGTTTGCTCTTTCGGATGCGGATGCTATTAGGAAATTTATACTGGGTCTAATTCCAAGGGATGACACTCAGCTTTGGGGAGGCTCCCGTACATGTATTTTTTCAGTTAAGTCTGCCGACCTTCTTTTATCAAATCACAAAGAAGAGGAAAAAGCTCGTAGGGGATCAACTTCACACCATTCTTCTAGAGCAAACATCCCTTCGAAAACCTGGAATTTTGTATGGAATAGTTGTACTCTCCCAACAATTCAATCCTTCATTTGGCGTGCATGTGCTAATGGAGTGGCATCTGCTGAAGGTCTCAATCGTAGACAAGTTCCTATTGATCCATCATGTATAAGATGTGGGGCTGCTTCTGAGTCTATTGATCACATAATTCTCCATTGCCCATTTGCCAAGGTAGTTTGGTTTGATTCATCTCTTTCACACCGCATCCCTGATGACCCCTCTCTAACCATTCCATCATGGATCCAATCATGGCAATGCTTAAGCTCTCATAAAAAAATTGCCGGTAAGAGGAACTTTAGCCTTTGTACTTTCATTATTTGGAACATATGGTTGGCGCGAAATGAGTTCATCTTCAAAAAGGAGTGCTGGTCCCCTGCTGAGGTCATTTTCAAGGCTGAAGCTTCATTCAATGAATTCAGTCATGCTACTGATGTCTTTGAAAATAGAAATACAACTACCAGTGTTCATACTCCCAAAATCGAACATATTGGGAGTTTCTTCCCTCCTCAAGGTGTGATTAAAATCAATTCGGATGCGTCTTTTATCAAGGAATCCTATTCATGTGCTTTAGGATTTATTATTCGAGACTACTCTGGAACTCCTATTATGGCTAAATCTGAACTAATCAAGATGCCTTCAATTATTTGTGGTGAAGCTAAAGCTCTTAGAGATGCAGTTCTTACTTCTATCAATTTGGGTTTCTTTAGGTTCATGGTGGAGTGTGACAACTCATAAGTAATCCAATGCCTTAAAGATCCATCTACCCATGCTCCTATAGAGATCAAGCCTATCATTGAAGATATATCTTTCATTTGTGCCCCTCCCATGGATGTCTTTTTTCGTCATATTCCAAGGACAGCTAATAGTATCGTTGATACCTTGGTTAGGAGAAGCTTGTCCATCCGGTTAAGGACAACTTGGCCTAACTCTACTCCTTGGCTTATCCAGCGCTGCGAAGCGGATACCTTGGCATGTAACCGGTTTCATTCTCAATAAAATTATCTTTCAAAAAAAAAAAAACAATGATACACAATCATGATATTTGGCTATTTGCCCTCGTGTCTTACACCGCTGGCATCCAACGAGGATGAAAGGCTAGTTAAAATCGTTCAATGTTCAGAATTTACATGGCTACCCCTCAGTCACGCGGTTCACGCCTCTAGTGTTTCCGTTGTAATAAAAAAGTGTTACCAAATTACATTTTTACCCTTATACACATTAACAGTCTCATCTAAAGCAGGGGTATAATAAGAAAAACAAAACTAAGTCGGTTTCTTAGGGGTGAAGGTTACATTCAAAACAGCCCGCCCTTTTTATATAACGTTGTTCTTCCAGTACTAACATTCTCTTTCTATCAAGGCTCCTTGCTCCGGTTCGACAAACCTTCATCTGGTTCGGCATGATCTTTTTGATCTTCTCAGGCGTTGTTTGAAGGATGTTTCTTCACTCTCATCTAGTTTCGGACGCTTTTGTTTATGTACTCAGGCGATGCATGTCTGAAGGGCTCAGTTGCTGCGTGACGGGACTGTAAATAACTTTTCTTTCTTGGCCATCTCTCGTATGTAAGAAGGGTATCTGTCAATCGGTCATGGCGATTCCAGAAAACCTTATGAAATTCAAGTATAATTTCATCGCCGGAACCATTGTTTCACTTGTGTTCCTGTTGCTGGTCTTACTTTGTGCCCAGATTCGTAGATGTGATCGTTTACTTTTGGCCTCTTTTCCTCTTGGCCTCTTTTCCTCTCTACAGCCATGTTTCTCGCCGCCGACGTCGTCTTTGGTTGGTTATCTTCGATGGAACGTGAAGTTTCCGGGGAGAAAAGCAGGAGAAGGAATCTTAGATTACGTTGCCGGACAATCGGAACAGGTGAAGGAAAAAGGAGAGTCAGGAGACCCTGAAATCTGAGAAATCTGAGAGTAAAGAAATGGGTTTGGAATCTCGAGTTTCAGATGAGTAGAATCAAACCCTATTTCTCTTTTCTTTCTTTCCTTCTCTTCTCTGTAACTTTCTATCTCTTTCTATCCGCGCCATCATACCGCTCTCCTTCTTGTCTGGTTCAGGAGCATGGCTGTTCCTGTTTTCACATCAAAAATTCATTTGGTATAAGCGCCTTTTTTTGGATCTTTTCAGTGATTCGTCACATTCGTCACGATGTTTGAATTCGGCGGTTGCTGCTCGGATTTCTCAGCCAAAAAAATCCTGAAAGATCAACTCAAGATCGGCTTATAAAACTGTAATATTGAGCGTTTGTGCAATTCTCCCTTTCTTGATCAGAATTTTTATTCACCTTAACAAATAAAAAATAATCTAGAATGTCGGTGGGGTTTTGGACGCCATGGATTAATGGCCCTAAAACGGAACATATTCTCATGATTTTTTTTTGTTTATGATAGGACTTGCAAACTTTCATGGATTTCCATCATAAATTTAAGTATATGACTTCTATATATGGGAATCAAGCTGTTTTTGTCTGCTGCTCTTGGCTACTTGTTCTAGTACTTTGTATGTTTGCCTTGATTACCATGCCATGATTGCAGCTGGATGACCAGATCTCATCAAACTGTGAACCCAGGAAACCTTCGTACACGGGGTTGCATGATGGAAGACATTTATTTGAGGTCTGCATCAATGGGTCTCAAGGAGTTGGCTGTGCTAGCCATAACTGGACTGTTGGTTAGGAACCTGTCCCCTATCTTTTTCCTGAGTTCTTGTTATATCTTTCATATGCAACATTAAGATTATAGAAAATCTCTCTAAATAGTTGCAAAGTGCTGGTTAATGGCCAAATCCTCTATAAGTTGGTTTTTGAAAACTTGGAATCTTGGATTCAACATAGAGCCATCATCTCTTCTTGGTTTAATTTGACTAGATGCTAAACAAATACCCATAATCTATGAAAACTGGAGTGGGCAAGCCTTTGGCGCAACGGTTTGCGAAGCAGGGGTTAAGGCTGCTTACATTTGCCCCTCCTAGATCCTGCAGTAGCGGGAGCCTTGTGCACTGGGTTGATCTTTTAATCTATGAAAACTGGACATACACGTTACATTGGAACCATGCCAAACCTGAATGAACTAAAAGGCCCCGTGCCCCTCTTTTCAAGTCTTATGTTAGATGCTATGCTAATGTAAGTATCATTATACTTATGCAGTTACAGTTCACCCTACTGCATATGTTACAGCCAAAACATATTTTACAAATGCCCCCAATGTCATTGTAAATATTTCTTTCACTGCACCCTGCATTGGAGGAGGTGGTTTTGGGTGCTTATCTGTGAATGCCTGCAATGTGAGTAGGTGGCCTTCATTTATTTCTGTTTCAGATTCATTTGGATAGTTCATATAACCACCTTGAATTTTAGTAACTCAGCTTTCCATGAGAATGATGAATTTGTTGATTAAGGGAGATAATGGGAGGTCATATGGACAAGATTATGTGTTTATGTTTCAATAGTAAAATGTTAATCTTGATTGTAGCATCATGGTCAAAGATTTAGGATTAGTATATATGATACATTCCATCTTTCGGGAAAGAATTTATTTCCCAGAGATGTGTTAAACATGCCTGCAGGACACTTCTCATCACAGCCAGTACAATGAAGCTTTTTTTTTTTTGGGGGGGTGGGGGTGGGCTGCATTTCCCTGTAGTAGTAAATTATACTAAACTTATTGTATTTCCGGAAATATCTGCAATATCTGGTTGTAATTAAGTAAATTAAGCATATTGCATTTGACAAAAAAAGGAATTATATTAAAGGGAAATCACTATACAACTAGCATTCTTGATTAGCATACAGGGGAGGTTGCCATAGACGTTAAGGTATAATATAGCGTTTTCCATCCATGAGAAATTAGGAAGAAAATAAATTCCTGCTTACTCTGACTGTACACAAAACAAAACAAAATATGTTTGAGCTTTATGTCCGAGAACCACAAGTATCATGTAGAATAAAGTAGCTTTCAGTGTCAAGTAATTTATTATTGTACAGATGATCACACTGTGATTGTCTGGATTTTACTTGTAATAGGACAAACTCAGATGAGATGCTTCCTTGATTCCTTCATACATAAAAGGTTTTTCCGTTTCTAACTGTATATATGTGCCAACAAGTTGGTTTAACGGTAGGGAGGGTTGCATCTAACTGATCCATGGGAACTGCTTGATGTCTTGTTGCTGATTTATCATATACCTTTCATTATGGTTGAATAAGAGTGGTTATATATAAGAATTTATGTACAAAACCTTCCAAGAGGAAAGTAGATAAACACAAATTCTGATAGATACCTGGTGAATTTTATTTTCAGTTTCTTGTCTATGGTGCTGTTCAAGTAATACCATCTACACTAAAAAATTCTTCAGCCATACCTCCTATTTTCTCTTGTTGTGGGTTTATGGATAAGAATTTCTGTACAGACAGCGCTGGAAACCCATTTAGAGGAGTGCAAACTCAAGTTTTGTTGTACGCTTTGGTAAGTTGTGCAAATTCATTTTTCTCTCTACAGCGAAACTGGTTAAAAGTTTGGTGTATTTTGAATCTAAATAAATAAAAAATTCTACACAAAAGATTATTCCTCTTTTTGTAAGCCAACCCTATTAAGTTGGGATAAGGCTTTGTTATTGCTGTTGTTGTTGCTGTTTTTCAAAAAAAAAAAAAAAAAAATATATTGCAATGTAATTATTATGCTGTAGTAACAAGTTGTTTGAAATTGAACTATGGATAAATCGTAGACTATGTTCTGACATCCATTTATAGGAGTTCCTTTTCAACACACTTTCTTCCTTTTGGTTGGTTTTCAGATAGAAGAAATGTGTTTGTGAACCTCAGGACTGGAATTCCTAAACAGCTCCTCCAAATCAATGGTGAAACCAGAACAATTGAGGCAACAAACAATTCTAAGAACCTAAACGTGTATTTATACTTCTCAGACCCTGTTCGCACCTCATCTGCAGAAATTCTTGCTTCTCTTCAAATGAGTCAGGGACTGCTTCTTCCTACTAATGGAAATAGCCTATGAAACCGCCGAGCTTCCTTGTGAATTATTTCCTCATAGAATACACCTTTCATATCCTCTAGTTTGAAGATGAGTACCTGTTTGCCAATTTTTAATTTCAACTACCAAAAGTTTTCCAGCATTTAAAATTAGAGTATCATAGTCTGAAAGTTTAAATTATATACAAAATATTTTCTCCATATTCTCAAAATTACTTGGTGTGTTTAAGGTACCATTCGACACTCATGTACATGAGAACCTTTAGTTAATTCTTGATTATTTCCTTTCAGCTGTATGAGTTATTGAAATTTCTATTTTTCCAAATTGCATATGAATTTTGTGAACTACCTAATATCCTTGTTTGATGCAATTTTATCACTTTGCAAGTCTGTAGATTTTCCAACATGTTTCAAGGTTAAAATGATATCTTGAAAATGGATACTTTGACCATTTATGAGAAAACAATGTAGTCTATTCAGTTGTAGGAAAAATCAATTCAAATGGATTAAGGAGAACTATTGCTACTTCTCTCAAGAAATTTTAGCATCTAGATGAACTGCTGATATCTTTGATGCATGATCCATCTCTCGATATATTGTTTTAAGATTTCATGGTCTTCCTTTCATGTATTTAAGGGTGTGGATAAAAAAATTACAGATCGTAAAAGGCCTACTGTGAGATTGACAACAGCATCTAACATGAGGACTGGAGAACAGTGTACTAGTGCTAATAAAGTTTGCAAAGCCCATATTTGGCTTTAACTATTCAGCACTATCCATTTCAGGCAGGCATTTAGGCAAGTTACTCTCTAATCACTTAATTTTAGTCTGTTGCAGTTGGCAAGTTCCGAAACTGACCTTATATGATTATGTTAGATCAAATGGCTATAAAAAACTTGCTTACGTATTTGAAGGACCAAATATAAAGGATTTCACACGTTGCAAGACCATGCTTTAGGACTAATTCCTACAGTCTTGCTTAGTGATGGAAGGTGACAGAATATATATAATGATCTGATTGCAGGGGGAGCCAGTGGCAGAAAAAAGGGGTGGGATAAAAAACTTAAAATCTAACAGAACCCCGATATTTCCAAAAGTACCAATCAGGTTAAAAGATATTTTCAATGAAAAAGGTAGCAAATGTTTTTCAAGGACTTTAGGCTGATCTCCTTTTATTCTTTTTATCTTTGGTGAATTTCTCTATACATAAATTTTAGTTTTCTTTAATTTTCAATAAATCATTACTGCTTACAGTTAAACCTTTGTCCTGTATGTAACAGTTTCTCCTTTCCCAGTATTTTTCAAATACTATAAAACATATTTAGTACATGCTTTTAATAGAATGAATTGGTTTTTTCAATGATGTTGCACAACAGTTTCTGTTCTTCTTGGCTCTCTTTTCCTCTTAGCTCTTTGTTACATTGTGCAGCTTTTGGGAAATCAGTAGGAGCACATATGCATTAGAGATACATGCAACTAACAAAAATGTATCCATCCATGTTCCTGAAAATATAACTGCAGATGTTGCGTGAAACAGAAATTTGGCATCAAACACTCAACAAGTGAGGCACTGTAAGTATGTCAGTCTGTCTTACTGTTCTTTTTGGTATGTAGGTTTTTGCTGATTGACATTAGCCCTATTGAAATGCTTAAAGGATATTTAGGGTATTGTTAGGTCAGCAGCATATAATTATTAAAATATGAAAAAAAAAATTTAGGTTATTGAAAAAGGATGTTTGGTATATTGTGTTATCATCTTCAATTTGTATCACTTCAGCTTCTGTAATTCTGTCTACTTCTTGAATAAATATTATTCTTTCTATTGTTTTTGCTTTCCTTTATCATTTGGTTTCATGATGTAATAGCATATCTGCAAAAAATTTTACAGTTTCAGTGCCTTTTGGAATCTTCAGTTTTCTCCTCCTGCAGTAACTTCTTCAGCTTCGGGATTTCCACTGCAAACCTTCAATCAATTGGGGCACGTTTGGGCTATCTTCATCGGCATCTGATCCTGCCAGGAATCTTTTTGTACTATCCAAAGTTTTTAAAAACTTTATGTGGCTATTGTTATATTTACTCACTTCTTGATCTGTACAGGCTTAAGACTTCTATTTGCGATTTTGATTACAAAAATAAAGTTATCACATCCTTTATATAAGATGTGGATTTATGAATTTTATGTCAAGAGACACAAAAGGTTATTCATTTATTGTATGAAAGAAGTAAAAAAGTGTATCCTCAAATCATCTCTAGTATTGTTGTTATTCATTCACCTGCGATAAACTACCAGACTGGAGTTGGTTAAGCGCTAGATTGAATTTCTCAGGATAAATGGGCCTCATTATGACTTCTTCTACTTTTTCTTCTTCTTTTTTTTTGGGGGGGGGGTGGGGGTGTGTTGAGCCTTAGTATGACTTACCTAATCTGTTTCTCAGATTCTGGTCAAATCAATGTCACATGCTTGTGTAATAGTAGTATAACGTCTGGAAGACCTAAGAATCATATACCTGAGTTCTTTGTTTCATTTTGATTTTTTAGATTCTCTTCTTTTTAAACTGTCCTGTTATCTTCAAATAAATGGATTGAGGACTTTTTATTAAATTTTTCTTATCCTTTTTTTCGGCTTAATTATGCACAGAGGATTGCATGCCACATTCAGATCTTTGCACTATCTAGATGGTTAGCAGTTACCATACCCGTTGAATATTATGAGTTTGCAAGGGGTTTGCAGTGGACTATTCCTTACCTCAGACTCCCATGGGAAAGTGGATATGTCCAGTCAGTCATAGTAAATTCAAACCCTACGGCCGTTGCACTTTCACTAGTGCTGGAAAATCATAAGGGAATTTACAAGAGTGTGCAATCACCAAATGGAAATTTAGACATGTCTACTTCAATATATGGCCTGCCACTTACACCCATGGGCTATGAATCATGTTTTGACTTGGTGGTATTGGACTAGATCTAAGTTTGGAAGATCCTATATTTTCCTAATCTCTTTGTGATTTCTATGAGAAGAATGGAAGGTCTGTTGCAAGTGCAAATATTGTGTCATAAGTTATATGATTAGGTGCTGGATTCTTTTGCAGCCTTACTCTCTAGGCTTTGATAAGGTCCAGGTGGATGGGAGGGAGAGGGAAAAAAGTTGGAGGTCTGTGAACTTGTTTGTTCACCTTTTAGAATATGTTTCTGCAATGCATTCTTTGGTAGTGTGATGATGTTTTTGCTTTCCTACCATTTCATATGAAGCCCTATAGCCATATCCCTTATGAATCACCATTTGAAGGGGTTGAAGTACTCACAGTTGATCATATTAATTTAAGCAGCTTATAAAATTCAAATGTGGGCTACCTATGCAACCAAGATTCTGATAACATCCGTTATGTACTAAATTTCCCCTCCTCTCTTATTATTTATTCCCATTTCATGGTAAGTTTGGGGCTCCCCGTGGCAATCTCAAAGACACCATTGAAGAATTGAAGTGGCTGCCTTCTCAAGTATAGTTACAGATCTATAAAATCTACTTCCACTTGCATGCTGTTAGAATTTTGTAGAACATCATATTAATTAATATTAAATCTGCTCAAATAAATTATCTGGTTCATAAATTTTAGTTTTCTTTAATTTTCAATAAATTGTTACTGCTTACAGTTGACCTAAATCTTTGTCATGTATGTAACAGTTTCTCCTCTTTTTTTTTTTTTTTCCCACTTTTTTCAATTACTTTAAAACATATTTAGTACTTGCAACAAACATGTGAATGCATCAATGTAACATCTCAAAATGAGAAAATGTCCATGTAGTCATTTTTTTTTAATGATAATGATGTGCTTGTATATTTCACAACACTTTTATCAGAATGGATTGGTTTTTTCCAGTGATATTGAGCAAGAATTTCTGTTCTTTTTGGCTCTCTTTTCCTCTTAGCTCTTTGTTACATTGTGCAGTTTTCAGGAAATCAGTAGGAGCACATATGCTGTAGAGATACATGCAACTGACAAAAATGTATCTGTCCATGTTCCTGAAAATATAACTACAGATGTTGCGGGAAACAGCAATCTGGCATCAAACCACAAGTGACGCACTGTAAGGATGTTAGTCTTTCTTACTGTTCTTTTTGTATGAGGAATTTGCTCATTGACATTAGCGCTACTGAGCTGCCTTAAGGATGCTTAGTGTATTGTTTCTTTTTTCCTTAAAGGACAGCAGCATAAAATTATTAAAATATTTAAAACAAAGCACACATAGGTCATTGAAAAAGGATTTTTAGTATACTTTGTTATCACCTCAGCTTCTGTAATTCTGTCTGCATCTTGAATCAACATTTTTCTTTTTGTTGTTTTTGCAAAAACTTTTGCAGATTCGGTGCCTTTGGTATCTTCAGTTTTCTCCATCTTTGCAACTACTGCTTTTGTGGTAACTTCTTCAGCTTCGGGATTGCTTACAGTTTCCACTGCAAGACTTCAATCAATTGGGGCTATCTTCATCGGCATCTGATCCTGTGAGGAATCTTTTTGTACTATCCCATCTTTTTAAAAACTTTATGTGGTTATTGTTATATTTACTTACTTCTTGATCTGCATAGGCTTAAGAGACTTCTATTTGCAATTTTGTTCACAAAAATAAAGTTATCACTTTTTTTATATAAGATGTGGATTTATGAATTTTATGTCAAGACACAGAAAATTTAGTTGTATATTGCATGAAAAAATAAGAAAAAAAGTGTATTCTCAAATCATCTCTAGCATTGTTGTTTTTATCTTCTTTCTTTTTTTCCCCCCCATACTATGCTAATGATCATTTCTAATGTTGAGACTATGTGAGATGGAGCATTTTCCATACATTCCCAAGTATCCATTTATATGGAAAGATTTTGAGTAATCTACATAAAAGCATGTGTTCTGTGTTCAGGAGTTATATTTAAGTTTCCTAAAGAAAAACCCAAGATTCTCTATCTCTTTCTTTTTGATAAATAATAAGATTTTATTGATAAGGAGGAAAGGTGTACACTATACAGTATACTATAAGAAGGAAGGCCTAGTCCTGTGCACAAAATAAATAAGAAAAGAGCTGCCTCACATCAAAGGAAGCTCCCCCAAATACGGAAGCAGTTAGTCAATTTCTTTTTCCATGATTGAGAGTAGTTTTCTTGAACTAGAAGAGATCTAGCTTTCCGGTTCAGATGAATAAATTTCAAGTTTCCTTGAGAAGTTTGTCTAGATGAATGTAGCAACTCTTAGTTTGGTATTGTAAACCCTTTAACTTTTTAAACAAGTTTTTAAGGGGTTTTATCCAAAAATTTCTAGCATATGTCATAATTTTCAAAAAAAAATTGGTTCCTCCAAAAACTTTAACTCCTTGCTTCTATTTCTGAAATCAACCAGACTAATCATAAAATGCACTTTTATGTCTAGATTACAAACCCCAGGTTCACAATCTGGCCACTGCATTTCTATTTGACTTCCATCTAATTGGCACGTTTACCCATGATATTTCAAATGTGATAAACTACCGGACTGGAATTGGATAATTTCTCAGGACAAACGGGCCTCATTATGACTTCTTCTTTTTTGGGGGGCGGCGGGGGTTGTTGAGCCTTAGTATGACTCACCTAATCTGTTTCTAAGATTTTGGTCAAATCAATTTCACATGCTTATGTAGTAGCAGTATAACGTCTGGAAGACCTAAGAATCATATACCTAAGTTCTTTGTTTCGTTTGGATATTTTAGCTTCTCGTCTGATTAAACTGTCCTGTTATCTTCAAATAAGTCAATTAAGAACTTTTTATTAAATCTTCTCTTATTCTTTTTTTTTTTTTCGCTTAGCTGTGGCACAGAGGATTACATGCCACATTCAGGTCTTTGCACTATCTAGATGGTTAGAAGTTACCATACCAGTTGAATATTAGGGATTTGCAGTGCACTATTCCTTACCTCAGTCTCCCATGGGAAAGTGGAGATGTCCAGTCAGTATAGTAGATTCAAACTTTATGGCCATTGCACTTTTAGTAGTATTGAAAAATCATATGGGAATTTACAAGAGTGTGCAATCGCCAAATGGAAATTTAGATGTCTGCTTCAATATATTGCTTGCCACTTACACCCATGGAGTATGGATCATATTTTGACTTGGTGGTATTGGACTAGATCTATGTTTCGGATGACCCTATAGTTTCCTAATCTCTTTGGGTTTTCTGTGAGAAGAAAGGAAGGTCTATTGTAAGTGCAAATATTGTGGCATAACTTATATTATTTGGTGGTGAATTCTTCTGCAGCTTTATCTCTTGACAAGCTCCATGTGGATGGGAGGGAGAGGGAAGAAAGTTGGAGGTTTGTGAACTTGTTTGTTCACCTTTTAGTTAATATCTTTCTTTAACACATTCTTTGGTAGTGTGATGATGTTTTACCTTTCCTGCCATTTCGTATGAAGCCCTATACTCATATCCCTTATGAATCACCATTTGAGGGGGTTGAAGTACTCACAATTGATCATATTAATTTAAGCGGCCTCTAAAATTCAAATGTGGGCTACCTATGCAACTAAGATCTCCTTGTGATGCTATGCTAATGTAAGTATTATTATACTTATGCAGATACAGTTCACCCCACTGCATATGCTACAGCCGAAACATATTTTACTAATGCCCCCAATGTCAATGTAAATATTTCTTTCACTGAACCCCGCATTGGAGGATGTGGTTTTGGTTGCTTATCCGTGAATGCCTGCAATGTGAGTAGGTAGTCTTCATTTATTTCTGTTTCAGTTTCATTTGGATAGTTCATATAACCACCTTGAATTTTAGCAACTCAGCTTTCCATGAGAATGATGAATTTGTTGATTAAGGGAGATAATGGAAGGTCATATGGACAAGATTATGTGTTTATGTTACAATAGTGAACTGTTAATCTTAATTGTAGCATCATGGTCAAAGCTTTAGGATTAGTATATATGATACATTACATTTTTCAGGAAAGAATTTATTTCCTAGAGATGTGTTAAACATGCCTGCAGGACACTTCTCATCACAGCCAGTACAATGAAGCTTTTTTTTTTTGGGGGGGGGATGCTGCATTTCCCTGTAGTAGTAAATTATACTAAACCTATTGTATTTCCAGAAATATCTGCAATATCTGGTTGTAATTAAGTAAATTAAGCGTATTGCATTTGATAAAAAAGGACTTATATTAAAGGGAAATCAATATACAACTTCTAGCATTCTTGATTAGCGTACAGGGGAGGTTGCCATAGAAGTTAAGGTATAATATAGCATTTTCAATCCATGAGAAATTAGGAAGAAAATAAATTCCTACTTACTCTGCCTATACACAAAACAAAACAAAATATGTTGAGTTTATGTCCGAGAACCACAAATATCATGTATAATAAAGTACCTTTCAGTGACAAGTAATTTATTATTGTACAGATGATCATTGTCATTGTCTGGATTTTAATTGTAATAGGCAAACCCAGATGAGGTGCTTCCTTCATACATAAAAGGTTTTTCTGTTACTAACTGTATATATGTGCCAACATGTTGGTTTAAGGGTAGGGAGGGTTGCATCTAATGAATCCATGGGAACTGCTTGATGTCTTGTTGCTGATTTATCATATACCTTTCATTATGAGTGAATAAGAGTGGTTATATATAAGAATTTATGTACAAAATCTTCCAAGAGGAAAGTAGGTAAACACAAATTCTGATAGATACCTGGTGAATTTTATTTACAGCTTCTTGTATATGGTGCTGTTCAAGTAATATCATCTACGCTCAAAATTCTACAGCCAGGCTTCCTATTTTCTCTTGTTGTGGGTTTATCTCCTAGTGTTCATTATGGGCTAATAATAGTTGTTATGGATAAGAATTTCTGTATAGACAGCGCTGGAAACCCATTTAAGAGGAGTGTAAACTCAAGTTTCGTTTTATGCTTTGGTAAGTTGTGCAAATTCATTTTTTTCTCTTTAGTGAAGCTGGTTAAAAGTTTGGTGTATTTTGAATCTGAATACATAAAAAATTCTACACAAAAGATTATTCCTCTTTTTTTTTTAGCCCACCCTATTAAGTTGGGATATGGCTTTGTTATTGCTGCTGTTGTTGTTGTTGTTGTTGTTGTATTCCTGTTTTTCAAATTTTATTTATACAA
>NC_056560.1:7250606-7250707 GCF_013358625.1 Macadamia integrifolia | reverse complement strand
TGGGTATACCCTACATGTGATGTTAGATTCGATGTAGTGGTATTATGGGAGGGTTATTAGTAAGGGTTTGCCAGGTAATGATGTGGTTCCGGAACCGGCAC
>NC_056560.1:7196692-7250586 GCF_013358625.1 Macadamia integrifolia | reverse complement strand
CTTTGTTTTGTTTTGATATTTTAGCTTCTCTTCTGATTAAACTGTCCAGTTATCTTCAAATAAGCTAACTAAGGACTTTTTATTAAATCTTCTGTTATTCTTTTTTTTTTTTTTTCCGCTTAGCTGTGGTACAAAGGATTGCATGCCACATTCAGGTCTTTGTCCTATCTAGATGGTTGGGAGTTACCATACCAATTGAATATTATGAGTTTGCAGTGGACAATTCCTTATCTCAGACTCCCGTGGGAAAGTGGACATGTCCATTCAATCATAGTAGATTCAAACTTTACGGCCATTGCACTTTTAGTAGTATTGGAAATCATATTGGAATTTAGACATGTCTGTTTCAATATATTGCTTGCCACTTACACCCATGGAGTATGGATCATATTTTAACTTGGTGGTATTGGACTAGATCTAAGTTTGGGAAGACCCTATAGTTTCCTAATCTCTTCCGGTTTTTTGTGAGAAGAAAGGAAGGTCTATTGTAAGTGCAAATATTGTGGCATAACTTATATTATTGGGTGGTGAATTCTTTTGGAGCTTTATCTTTAGGCTTGATAAGCTCCATGTGGATGGGAGGGAGTGGGAAGCAAGTTGGAGGTCTGTGAACTTGTTTGTTCACCTTTCAGTTGATATCTTTCTTCAATACATTCTTGGTAGTGTGATGATGTTTTACCTTTCCTGCCATTTCGTATGAAGCCCTATACTCATATCCCGTATGAATCACCATTTGAGGGGGTTGGAGTACTCACAGTCGATCATATTAATTTAAGCGGCCTCTAAAATTCAAATGTACGCTACCTATGCAACTAAGTTGCTGATAACATCAGTTGTGTTCTAAATTTCCTCTTCTCTCTTAGAGAATTTATTCCCATTTCATAGTAAGTTTGGGCTTTCTGTGGCAATCTCAGATACACCATTGAAGAATGGAAGTGGCTGCCTTCTCAAGTATAGTTACAGATCTATAAAATCTACTTCCACTTGCAAGATTAATTGATAACAAATCTGCTCAAATAAATATACTGGTTCATAAATTTTAGTTTTCTTTAATTTTTGTAAATCATTACTACTTCCACTTGCATGCTGCTTCCATATTGTTGCACACAATACTTATATTAGTACGTGAATTAGGAAGTTTATTTTATTATTATTATTATTTTTTTGTGCTTGTCGCATACAATTTCATTTCACCCATTGCTGATTGCTCTCCCCTAAAGATTTTCTTAGTTGTTTGACTTGTATAAATATCACATGAGAATTTTAAAATGTAAAAATTTTCATTTAATTTAGTTTGTTCTCAACACTAAAATTGGTTAGCTTAGTATACATGTAGACAGTGGAACACATGGTATAAAATATTAGAATTTTTATTATATTTAGTCCATTTTATGAATGCCACTAACTATTGGATGTGATTTATAATCCCTGACCAGTTCAGAAATTGATCTATTTTAATACTATTATGTATAGGCTTTTAATTCACTGGGTTTAATTTGTGAGAGCTGAATTATAAGGCCCAAATTTAGTTTTCTGAAGAGGGTGCATGAAAATAAATATTTAATTAGTAGTGGATTAGTTTAGGATTTATCTAATACTAGTTATAAGGATATTGTGTGGCCTATTCCGTAGCTGCTAAATTTTTCTTGAGTAGAGTCCTATTAGATTTAGTTTATGGTTTCGGGTTCTATTTCTTTAATAAAATTAATAGTTGTAATAATTTTTTAGTTAGTTTATTTATTTTAGAAGTTAGTTATTAGAAATATTTGATTTTTTATTTTAGATCTTGAATACATGTAACTATGTGTTGAATGGAATATATAATTTTGTTTTGAATCGTGTAGTTGATACAACTTCCTCTTTTCCCTTTCTCTCTCTTCTTCATGGTACTGTTCTTGAGTTCTATTCACAATCCCAAAACAGCTTTCCTATCTCCTCTTTTTATTCATTCCCATCACAGGTTGCTGGAATATCAAAACAAAAAGCTCCTCAGCCCTTGATCAATGAAAATTGTTCTTCGACTTGAGCCTTTGTTCTTGTATTCATGTGTTGGGTTCTGAGAATAACATGTTGCATCCTCTACCCTAATTCATGTTTGGGGAAATTAGTTTGGCATTGTTATAGTAGGGTTTGAAGGCAGAGCTCTTTTTTCATTCACCTGAGCAGAATTCTTTGCCTTATTGAGGTCTTTGATGCATCATATAAGAGTACTTCACCTTATTTTTGACTACCTTTAATCACATTGCTATGACCCTATTTTTCTAACTAATTCATTTTGAGATGTTAATTCTTTGAGCACATCGACCATCACTTTGTTTCCCTCCACTTTTCTCTTTTCTTACGCTCGAAGTGATGTCATTTTAAAAGTAGTCTTTTCTTCATAACCTTACATGTGGCTATCTATTACAGAGTTAGAGCACTGCTTGTATGTTTTGAAACTATTTCAATACATGTAGTATGTTGCTGGTTTGTTGCAGGCATTGCTTGTATATTTTGAAACTATTTCATCACATGTAGTAGGTTAGTGAAGCAAATTTTCAAGGTTGCTGGTTTGTTGCAGGTATTGAAAAAAGGATTTGGCAATATTTGGGTTATTCATTGCTTTGGGGAGGATCTCAAGGTCTATTTTATTGTCAAATGGCTTTGAAGTTTTAGATGATCTTGTTGAAAGCTTCTTATGGTATGGTTTATGCCATTTGGTGTCGTTTTCCTTTTAATTTGTACTTGTGGCCAAGGTTTTGTTCTTTCTTTTGTAATTTATTTCTCTCTTTTTGTAGATATCTCGTAGGGGTAGTGTGTTATAAACTTATAATATCCTCTGCTCTCATTAATAAGTTCTTATTAACGGTATGTGGAGTTTAGCATGCCTAATTACTGTTTTCATCAATATTGTATGTACCTATCCCTACTCTCAAAATATGAATCCCATTATTGCTAGAACTTCCTTAATCCTAATACAACTTAAACACTACTCATTTGACCACTAAGGGCCCATTTGATAACTTTTATGCTGTTTCTGTTTCAAGAAACAACAGAAACATAAATTTCCATTTCTAGAAACAGAAACGGAATTGAAGGTTTTTGATAAGTCATGTTTTTGGAAGTCGATAGTAAACAACGAAAGAATGGCCACGAGTCGTTTTTAGAAATGACGAAACAAGTAGAATTTGTTTCGCCTGGGTCGTTTCTTGAACCATAAATAGGTAGAAATTTCAATTTCTATTTCTGGAAACAAGTGAAATAAAACAGTTTTATCAAACGCTTTTTATTCTGTTTCTGCCGTCTCTGGACACAGAAATGGCAGAAACGCGTTTCTTGAAACATTATCAAACGGGCCCTAAGACTCTGTATTGTAATATTTCTGTTTTAAAAACTTGTTTTTGGGTCTGGCAAACTTTTTATATTTCTGTGATATTGGTGTGATTCGGCATCTTATATGATATCTAGTAAAGCCGAAAAAAATGTTTTTGTAACCAGGAAGAAACAGAAACCTGTATGGTTCGCACTTAACAGAATCGTTTCTGTTAAATTCATTCATCATCTATACTTGGTGACAGTTTTCAACCCTAAGGATTCAACTTAGCCATATGCATGCTATGGTTTAACACATGCATTTAGAAAAGTAATACAGTAATAATAAATTTTATCATTTATAATTCCTAACCCAAGATTTCCATTGGCACCAGTATAGCAAAAACAAGGATCCTTGAAGCATGACTGCAAGGCCCTAAAGGCTATAACTAAGATACTTGAGGCCGTATTAACCACTCAATTGTTAAACACTACCCATTTAGAAAAGTAGTACAGCAGAAAAGGAAAGAGAAAAACAATTCATTTGAGACGCACTCACTCTGGTTGGGAAATGGATGAGTTAAATTTGAATAATTTGATCCATATTAACCACTCATTGGAAATGATGCTATAGAAGAAAGGAAAAGAGAAAAGCAAGAGCTTTACAAATAAGAACTTTATCCTGGCATAATCTATCATGAAATCGTAGATAACTAAAAGCTCGTGTAGATTAAATTTGAAGAAGAAGAAGAAGAAGAAGAAGAAGAAGAGGAAGAAGAAGAAGAAGAAGAAGCTCTTCAATGTTGGAAAACTGAACTCTTGGCACTTATAATTTAGGGAACAACAATTGCCATAATGGATCACAAAAAAGAGTGAAAAATGATGAACAAGCCTCAAATTGTGACAATTGGGCAACAACCATTTTACTATTACAATTTTGCAATGTAATAAAAGTATTAGCAAAAATTGTTGAAGGAGAAACCCTTAAATAACTTATGAATTGGGTGATCAGGAGGTAAACAGATTAACAGATGAACAAAGCAATCCTCATAAAACGATGATGCATTTGCAGTTTATCTTATATGTACCAATTATTATTTATTCAGCATTTCCCAGATAAAGAAAAACCCGAGAGAGTTGAAGACTTAGATCAGAAATTAGAGAAGCACAATACCAAGTACCTGAGGAAATGGGAAAAAACAGGAGTAATGAGAGAGGAACGAAGGAGCAATGAACCAACATAATCATTCTTCCTTTTCCATCGAAGCACAGTGGGGCACAAATAGAGAATAATGGGGTTAATGGAAAACAGAAGGCTGGGAAGGAAAAGGTACATACCTTTTTCTCTGTGGTGGAGCAAATCTTTTGCGAGAACTGAAACTCCGACAAGGAGAGGAAGAGGAAGAGGAAGAGAGGGAGCAAGAACGAGAACGTGAATCTGAACCGGAAGTCGAGCAAGTGTGGGATGGAGAACATGAACCTGAGTCCGAGCTTGAAGGCGCGGCCAGACGACGACAACCAGTAATGAGAGATTTTTTAGAGGTAGTTATGTTTGTAGTGGCATTTGACATTTATGCCCCTCCTCACTTAAGTTGAGTCAATTGATTTTGCGCCTTATGCTCAGAATCGATTCTGAATATGAAAAACAATGTTTTTATGTGCCAAAAAGGGGACTCCAAGTTATAAAAAGTGCCCGGTTCATTTAAAAAAAATAAGAAACTGAACCGGGCATACCATATAGTTTTTTGTCTATTTCTACTCCAAAAAATCAGAAAAACACAAGAATCTATTTTTCAGAACATTGCAGTACAGAGTCTAATATACTGAAAATATTGTAACTAGACTCCTATTAGTCCTAAACTGAATAAGAATTAAAGATTAACTAAAATTTCAGAAATCCTAATGAAACTTGGACTAAACAGCATAAGAGACTCTAAAAAAACTAGGACATAACAGCATAATAGTTGACCTCGTTTTTATATTTAATAGATGCAGGGAAGTTTTGCTTTTATATCAGCAGTGGTTCAGTTAGAACGTGAACAGGTGATATCTATCACTGGCTCAATTAGATTGAGGTCACAGGAACATTTATGTGAAATACATGCCGGAAGGAATTGAGTTGTGTCTGAGTCAAGTAGTTTAAAATCCAGGCAGAGATTGCATTGTGCCCTCACTTGCATTTTATTCATAGCATATTCTTTTATTGGATTAGTTAGTCAATATCACCAAGAATCATTGAAATGTGGTGTTAAAGCAGTGGCTGTTGTGAGATTTCTTTCCCTTTTTTGGGTGGTTCTAGGTGAGCGATTGCACTGGGGTTTTTTTTTTTTTGTTTTTTGTTTTTTTGGCTTCTACAATAGATCAATAAATGGATTGGTTTCCAATGGAGACAGTTCTTTGTTGCTCTACTTTATTTTCTATCAATGGATTTTGCATTTAGAGATGTTGTTTCTCCTTCCAATGTTAATTTATGTTCCAACTTGTAAAGAAAAAAGGTTTTCATCTATCTCATAAAAGAAAAAGAAAAAAAAAAAAGACGATGTTCTATTGTCATTTCTTTAGTATCAAGCCACGGATGATGTTACCAAGGAAGTTGGAGCAGATGATGTGTATCGCATGGATGCACAAGAAAGGGTAATAATCAGGCTTATCTTGCTCTTTTGGAACCTATACTTCTTCCTAACACTATGAAATTTAATGTGTTATTGCAGCTCCAATTTGAACTGAACTTTTTTTCTTTGAATCCTGAACTTATTGTTGTGGCTTTGTGGAGATAATGACAAATAAAAGGGCAAGAAGGTACTATTGAATATGCAAATAACATGAAGTATAGTAGTACTATATGACGTATAATCTGATCTTTAGTTCAAGTTGATAGGAAGTGCACCAATTGTTATGACTTATACTATGGTTATTTAAGTAATTTCCAAACAATGGAAGCTACAAGAAGCTGTTTGAGTAGTACAACAGTTGTGGATTAACCAGGTGTATAAGGTAAGAATGCTATAATCTCTACTAGATTGCCTTCTCATGGGGTTAATATTATAAAATGAGGTTCAACTGATGGAGTAGTAAAACTTTGTGTAGAATCTATTGCATTAGAATCTTTAATCTAAACATGGGCACATAAACCTTAAGTTTTGGAGCCTTGGCCTTTTCAGTTGCTGAAAAACGAACTTGGACTTACCTGATTTTCTTTGTGCCCAATGCTTGGACACCAAACAGAAACCATTTCATTGAAATTCAACACTGTCATCTTTGAAGAGCTGCAAGTAATGGTAGTTTGGTTAGATTAAGACATCATCCATGAGCAATATATGTTCTTAAGCAATGCAACCAATATTTGAATGTTAGTACTTCTAAATAGATAGGATTTTTTATATAAGTATTTTACCAATGTGGTTCATGGTTCTCTATTTCCTTATGACAGGACTCACATCATTTCCTCATATTATTGAAATAGCTATGACCATCATTGAGCAAACCGGTGCCAAATACCATAATTTTGTATACTCCATTGTTTTATAGAGAATAGTTATTTATGGCCTCTTACTCAATTTTGAATGGGATGAAGATGCAGGCAAACCATGATTTGATCAATGGATTCCTCAAGGGCAAGTTCTGTTTCAAGGTAAATACCATTTAAGCAATTTATATGACAAACATTTCCTGCAATAACACTCGAATGAGAAAGAGACTTTGGTAAGTGTTTGACTAATACATTGGTAAATATCACAAACCTTATTTTTTTAATTTTTAGAAATTATATATTAAATTTATATAGGGATTTATGCACTTATTAATATGTTTGCCTCTGGAATAAACTTTACCTATTGTGTTCTAAAGAGTGGAATTTTCAATTATGGTATCTTGGTGTGTTAGACAATTTCATACAAGCAGAACATGTAGCTGACAGTAGTTACTTGGTGTTGTCTCTTAGTTATGGAGAATTGGTTTATTTATGTCTTGGAAGTTTAGTTTTTGGTGGCATGTTGTACACTTCTCTGTGTTTCAGATGGTAGTAGACAAGCTCGACGGTAAGGAGGCTTTTTCTTTTTTAAGTGCAAACTATCTCAGTTTTTTGTTTAATTAAAAAACAAATTTACTTTTTATAATTTCCTTTTGTAGAAGAAATGTTTATGGCATAAATTATGGTTCAATTTTTTAGGTATGGGTGAAATGTTGAACCAATGTAGGTAGTCAGATAGTGTATTTCTCTTGTTCTAGGAGTTTGAACATCAGTATCTTATCTGTTAATTTCATCTCCCATTGTGCGCTATCTATAAGGTCATTTTCGTTCATCAATTTCTTCTCTTTTATTTCTTTTTACAAGTTTACTGCTTATTTGGATCATGGTTGACTACTTTACTCCATATTCTTATTATTTAATTCATTTGGAGCCCAGATGGAGGTATTGTGCCAGCATCAATGTTGGATGCAACATTAAGATATAGGAAAGGAGAAATATGTGATACAGAAAATAAAAAATCGGTTCCTATCTAATCTTTCTCTCTCTCTCTCTCTCTCTCTCTCTCTCCCACCTATTAGTCACTCCCCCTGAAATGTCCCTTCACTACACTTCTTACATCATTCCCCTTTGTTTTCCTCATACATTATTCCTCCCACTCCATACGTTGTCTTCGGTTGGTTATCTTCGATGGAACCTGAAGTTTCTGGTGAGAAAAGCAGGAGAATCCATCTTAGATTACGTTGCTAGACAATCGGAACAGGTGAAGGAAGCGGAAGAGGAGAGTCAGGAGACCCCAAAATCTGAGAAATCTGAGAGTAAAGAAATGGGTTTCGCATCTCGAGTTTCAGATGAGTAGAATCAAACCCTATTTCTCTTTTCTTTCTTTTTTTCCTTCTCTGTAACTTTTTCTCTTTCTTCTGCGCTGATCATACTGCTCTCTCCTTCTTGTCTGGTTCAGAAGCATGGTTGTTCCTATTTTTACACAAACCTTCATTTGGTGTGAGCGCCTTTTCTGAATCTTCTCAGTCATTTGCCACAATGTTTGAAGGGCTGGTTCGTTGGTTGCTGCTCGGATTTCTCATCCAAAAAAATCCTGAAAGATCAACTCAAGATCAACTTATGGAACGGTAACATCTAGGGTTTGTGCAATCTCCCTTTCCTGATCAAAATTTTTATTCACCTTAACAAATAAAAAATAATCTAGAATGTTGGTGGGGTTTTGCACGATATGGATTAATGGCCCCAAAATGGAACATATTCTCATTAATTTTTTTGTTTATGATAGGACTTGCAAACTTTCATGGATTTCCATCATAAATTTAAGTATACGACTTCAATATATGGGAATCAAGCTGTTTTTGTGTGCTGCTCTTGGTTACTTATTCTAGTACTTTGGATGTTTGCCTAGATTACCATGCCATGATTGCAGCTGGATGACCAGATCTTATCAGACTATGAAGCAAGGAAAGCTTCGTACAGGGGGTTGCATGATGGAAGACATTTATTTGAGGTCTGCATCAATGGGTCTCAAGGAGCTGGTTGTGCTAGCCATAACTGGACTGTTGGTTAGGAACCTGTCCCCTATATTTTTCCTGAGTTCTTGTTATATCTTTCATATGCAACATTAAGATTATGGAAAATCTCTTTAAATAGTTGCAAAGTACTGGTTAATGCCCAAATCCTTTATAAGTTGGTTTTTCAAAACTTGGAATCTTGGATTCAACATAGAGCCATCCTCGAACTTCTTGGTTTAATTTCACTTGATGCTAAAAAAATAATCATAATCTATGAAAACTGGAGTGGGCGAGCCTGTGGCGCAGCGGTTAAGTTGCACTATTGCAACATGTTGGTCACATGTTCAAAAATTGGAAACAGCCTCTTCTGCGAAGCAAGGGGTAAGGCTGCTTACATTTGCCCCTCTCAGACCCTGCAATATGGGAGCCTTGTCCACTGGGCTGATCTTTTAATCTATGAAAATTGGACTTACACATTAACATGGAATCATACCAAGCTTGAATGAACTAAAAGGTCCGTGCCCCTCTTTTCAAGTCGTATGTTGGATGCTATGCTAATGTAAGTATTATTATACTTATGCAGATACAGTTCACCCTATTGCATATGTTAGCTGAAACATCTTTTACAAATGCCCCTAATGTCACTGTAAATATTTCTTTCTTTGAACCTTGTGTTGGAGGAGGTGGTTTTGGGTGCTTATCCGTGAATGCCTACAATGTGAGTAGGTGGCCTTCATTTATTTCAGTTTCAGTTTCACTTGGATAGTTCATATAACCACCTTGAATTTTAGCAACTCATCTTTCCAGGAGAATGATGAATTTGTTGATTAAGGGAGATAATGGAAGGTTATATGGACAAGATTATGTGTTTATGTTTCAATAATAAAATGTTAATCTTAATTGTAGCATCATATTTTAACTCTCTTCTTCATGGTACTGTTTGTGTGTACTATTCACAATCCAAAAACAGCCCTCCTATCTCCTCTCTTTATTCTTTCCCCATCACAGGTTGCTGGAATATCAAAACAAACAAACTTCTCAGCCTTTGATCAATAAAAATTTTCCTCCGACTTGAGCCTGTGTTACAGCCAAACGAATTGTTGATTCTTACTCTAGGATTAGGATTGGCTGGCTGCATCATCTTGTATTCATGTGTTGGGTTCTGAGAATAACATGTTGCCTACTCTACCCTCATTCATGTTTGGGGAAATTAGTTTGGCATTGTTATAGTGGGGTTTGAAGGATTAGCTCTTTTGTTATTCACCGGAGCAGAATTATTTGCCTTATTGAGGTCTTTGATGAATCATGTAAGAGTAATTCACTTTAATTCTGACTGCCTTGAATTACGTTAGTATGACCCCATTTTTTTAGCTAATTCATTATGTGATGTTAATTCTTTGAGGACATACTCCATCCCTTTGTTTCCTTCTTTTTTTTATGCTTGAACTGATGTCATTTTATAAGTAGTCTTTTCTTCATAACCTTACACTTGGCTATCTCCATTTCTTGTAAGTAGTCTTTTCCTTCCTCTTTTCTTTTTTTATGCTCGAACTGATGTCATTTTATTAGTAGCCTTTTATGCCCGAACTGATGTCATTTTATAAGTAGTCTTTTCTTCATGACCTTACTCTTGGCTATCTATTAAAGAGTTAGAGCATTGGTTGTATGTTTTGAAACTATTTCAATACTTATAGTAGGTTGAAGAAGTAGCAGATTTTCAAGGTTGCCGGTTTGTTGCAGATACTGGGAAAGTATTTGGCAATATTTGGGTTCTTCATTTTTTTGGGGAGAAGCTAATATATTTATTGGCAAATGGCTTTGATGTTTTAGATGATCCTGTTGAAAGTTTCTTAAGGTATGTCTCATGCCATTAAGTGTCGTTTTCCTCTTAATTTGTACATGTGGCCAAGGTTTTGTTCTTTCTCTTGTTATTTGTTTCTCTCTTTTTGTTTGTATCTCATAGGGGGTAGTCTAGGTTAGCATGCCTAATTACTGTTTTCATCAATATTCTATGTACCTATCTTTACTGTCAAAATATGAATTATGCTATTGCAAGAATTTCCTAATACAACTTAAACACTACTCATTTGATGACTAATAGACTGAAAATAGTGTACTAGACTCCTATTAGTCCTAAACTGACTAAGAATTAAAGACTAACTAAAATTTCAGAAATCCTAATGAAAGTAGGACTAAACAGCATAATAGACTCTAAAAATACTAGGACTAAACAGCATAATAGACTCCCAAACTCCTTATGTTACCAAGAGAAGACTTTGAATTCTTGTACCACCCCCTTAGACTAATATCATGAATATGCCCCTGGAGTTTGTTCCCCTTTTTTTAGTCTTCAAGGTTAAGGTTGATTCTTGAATTCTACTTCCCAAAAGATATGCATAAATGTGCATTTATGTTGATTGCATTGATGAGAATTTTTGAATTCTTTCGATAGATTTAGTTGATGTATGTCATAATGCTAAGAAATTTGAAGATTTTATGGATGAAAGCCAAGGAAATGCTACCTATGGTCTTTTAGTACTGCAAACTACAATGAACTTCTTCAAGCTGTGCTATTGTGATGACTGGGAAGGGATTTTTAATGCTATCAATGGGCTATGGTCTTGGTGATCTTTCATGGCCATCTTTGGTGGAGGTATCTACATAAAGGCACATGATATCGGTGCTACTATTTTTTCTTATTATAAATATATAGTTAGGTCCCACAAGCATTACATCCATTCATATTGTTAACCTGGTATCCGAGCCTAATTTTTTATCTAAGTTTTCAGCCCCTTCTTCTTCTCCTTAAAAAATTGCACAAATCCATCTCCTTTGTTTGCCTCCATCTTCTCCTACCTGTCTCTTTAACTCCCCATAGGAAAGCAAAAATGAGGTTATTCTTACAAGTCTAATGACTGTCTTATACCTTACCTCATGAACTAAAACCCAAAACCTTACAAGACAATTAGGGTTCTTCACCCTCTACGATTTCTTTATTCTTCTACCCTTTGGAATTGTTCTACCTATTTGAAGGACACACCTCTACCTCTTGAAGACCAAGTTCAAAAACTTAAAAGGACTCATCACTAATTGCAAGATTGAAGATCAACACTCATCAATTTTTGTAAATTAGGGTTTTCTTCCAAAACCCTGACCAAATCGATTTTTGGGAATCCCTCCTCAGAATTAGCCGATTTTTTTCGGAAACCATCCTTAACCTTGAAGAGGAGACTGACCAAACTTGTGTCTCCATCTGCCAAGTCCTTGTATCAAATGTCCCCTCTTCTTTGATATTTAGGGTTTCTCCCAAAACCATAATTTGCTTTTTTCAACAGTTCTTCATCAGAATCAAATATAATTTGGAGGAGTGCCTCACTACCCTTGCTAGGCAATTCGATCCAAGTATAGACCATTTCTAATGGATGGTTTTGAAGATCCGGTATTTCTCACTCATTGTCGAATTTTTTTTTGTTCAATCATGTCTAAAAAATTACTGTACACTTTGGATCTGATGGACAGTCGTAATAGTTGCATGCCTTTTGGGACTAGCTCTGTGAAATTGTAGGGCGCTAATTAACTCGTCTGGTCCCAATCTACCCATCTTACCATTGCTGATAGAGGTCTCATTAGACACATTACAGAAAAAGTTAAAGAAACCCTCTGATGAGTGTACTCCTAAGGATAAATGGGTCACTAATAACTCTGGTTATAGATTATTTGATTGATACTATTTGTCAATATATTTATAGAGAGTTTTTGCTATTAGACACCGCTTCTCAGATTTGGGTTGCTGCCAAAGTAACCTATGGGTAACTAAGGAATGATGCTCAGGTACATGATCTTTGTAAGAAGGTTCGTGCCACTACCTAGCAGGAACTCTCTGTCTTTAAATATTATACTGGACTTCGAACTCTATGGTATGAATTTGACAACTTTGCAGGTTATCATACCATTAATGTTGAAGACTACTGCTTACACCAAATTTATAGATAAAATTAGGGTGTATGATATCTTGAATGTTGAGTATGATCGGATTAGTGTTTATATGCTTAGCAAATCTCCTTTCCCTACTCTGGAATAGTCCTTTGCCCTAGTTTATATGAAAGAATGCCATCTTAATTTTATGCTTCATATTCCCACTATTGAAAAATCGGCCCTATAGACTGGATCCACTATTACCTCTGAGGGAGCATATCAAACTGGTGATACCACCAAAGAGATTGTTAAATGTGAACACTACCACAAGCTATACCATACCAAAGGCAACTATTGGAAGCTCCATAGAAAACCTGCTGATTTTGAGGCAAAGCGCGCTCTCTGTTAGTTAAAACGGGAACGGCAAAAAAACATTGTTCGGTACGGGCATGTTTTAAACGGATCAAAACGTGAACGGGACGGTCAAAAATACGGTCAAATACGGTAAAAACGGGGAAAAATAAAAAACGGACGATACGTGTTTTAAACGTTTATATTTAAATAATACGGTGTCAAAAAAACGGCAATATATAGACATAAATTGGCATAATAATTCTCTAAATACCTAAATAACAATAAAAAAAAATAGCCCCGTTTTAAACGTTTCTATTTTAAAACGTTTATATTTTTCAAAATCCGTTTTTTTACTGTCAAAAAAACGGGACGGCGTTTAAAACGGCAAAAAAACTTTCAATAGCCCCGTTCCCGTTTTTTACCGAATTTCTGTGAAAAATTCGGCAAACGGCGTTTAAAACGGCAAAAAAACGGGACGCCGTTTTAAACGCGTTTTAAACGCGAATTAACTAACTAGGAGCGCGCTCATGGTCAATCCAAAACCAAACCCATCAGGCTGAGACTCTCCCAGGAGGAACTATACTCTTTTAGATGTATGCTTAAGGCTTCCAATTCTTTAACTCCTGCCAATTCAGTCCCTTTAGGTTCCAATTTTGCTCACTCAGGATTTTTATTTGGTGGTCATCGTGCATCGGCCATCTCCACTCCCTAGATCATTGACTTCGGTGCCACTAATTATATAATCGGTTCCTCCATAGTTATTTCAAAAGTATTCATCCACCTTAGGCAGAGATAAAGTTAGGGTAGCAGATGGCACCCAAAAAGGGTTATAGTAGGTGTTCTTCTATCACTTTGTTTTTAGTTTTACTTATCCCAAATTTTACTACTAACTTGTTATCTATTAGTTACCAGGGACCTAAACTGTAAAGTAAAACTTTTTTTCCTTCACATTGCATTTTTCAGGATCTGGTAATGGGGAAGATGATTGGATGTGGTAAAGTGCAAGGTGGTCTTTATTTTCTTGACGATGGTTGTCTCTCTACGATTGCAGTTTCTACTACTCCTTATCAGTTACACCCTGCTTCGTCTAAATTAAATCAATGGCACTATCGTTTGGGACACCCACTAATTGGGACCTTATCTCTTTTATTTATGCATTTAATTAAACCATGTAATAGGGATGAATTTTTTTGTGAAACATGTACTTTGGCTAAGCATACTCATTCCAGTTATTGACCTTTAAATAAAAGAAGCTCTTCTATTTTTCATTTGATTCACTCTTGTGTGTGGGTTCCATCTCGTGGGACATCTATTTCTAGAAAAAGATGGTTTATGTATATTGTTGATTGTCACTCTAGAACTATTTGGGTATATATGATGCAACATAAAAGTGAAGTGTTTAGTTATTTTCAGTGGTTCCATAAAATGATTCAAACTCAGTTCAATGCCAATTAGAAGATTCTCCATTGTGATAATGGAATAGAGTACATGGAGGGTCAGTTTCAAAAATACCCAATTGATCATGGGATTCTTCATTAGACAAGCTGTGTTGGCACTCCTACTCAGAATGGGTGGTTGAACATAAGAATAGGCACTTGCTGGATATTGCTCGAGCCATATTGTTTGCTAGACAGGTTCTGTCTTAGTATTAGAGTGATGCTGTCCTCATATTGGCTTACCTGATCAATCATATGCCAACTCATGTCCCTAACTCTCGAACTCCTGTTGAGGTTCTTCAAGGGATTACATCCTTCCTAGTTCCTCCAAAGACTTTTAGGTGTGCCTACTATACTACGTATCATCATTCACGGGGAAAATTGGAGCCTCGAAGTATTAAGTGTATCTTTCTAAGGTACTCTCCTACATAAAAAGGATACAAGTGATACCATCATCCTACCTGCGTACTATGGTAACAATGGATATTGTGTTTTATGAATCTGTTGGTTACTACTCATTATCCCTCTTTAGTGGGAGTTTAGTATTACTAGTGAAGAAAGATGACTCTGAATATGTTTGCTCTACCAGTGTACCCACCATCTTCCTTTAAGGATCGTCATGCTCCACAAGACAGTAAGGAGATAGCGCCTATGATAGTGACTCATGTTCCTATTAATTCAACTCATGGGGACATACTCTAGTCTAGAGAACCATTGGTGAATTATAGAGGCAAATTGATTGCTCCACTTTTTAAGTTTATCGTAGGGGACATACTAGAAATTAGCAACTTCAAACCATTACCATTATTGCTGCATCTTTACACATTTCCTTCGCTAGCTTGGATTGAGAACCAACTGAGCCACATACTTCAGGTATAATTTCTCCTTTTAACCAACCTATTACCCTAAGAAAAAGCACCAGGACCTGTACTCAACACCTTATATCTCATGTTGTTTCATATAATTCCCTTTTTTCCTCCTAGCGTACTCTTGTGTCTTCTCTTTCCTCTATTTATGTTCCCAAGAACTGGTAGGAAGCTCTTCTAGATAAAAAAAAAAAAAAAAGAAAAAAAGGCCACAATAGAGGAAGAAATGGATGCCTTGAAAAGAATGCTACATGGGAACTTGTGAATCTCCACCTAGGAAGAGACCAGTTGGTTATAAGTGGGTGTTTGTGGTAAAATAGAAGGTCGACGGTCCTATGGACAGATACAAGGCAAGGCTTGTGGCCAAAGGGTTGACTCAAACATATGGAATTGACTACCAATAGATGTTTGCCCCAGTTGCCAAGATGACCTCTATTTAAGTGTTACTTTCATGTGTTGTGAACCTAGGATGGGAACTCTAGTAACTTGATGAAGAATACTTTCCTCCTCTATGGAGAGATCGATGAGGAAGTGTAAATGGATGTTCCACCAGGTTTCTCTAGTACAAGAACTTAAGGCAATGTCTGTAAGTTGAAGCGTGCTTTCTATGGTATGAAACAATCACCTAGAGTGTGGTTTAAAAAATTTCACAAGGCTATGACATATGTGGGTTATAAGCAGAGTAATGCTGACCACATATTATTCATAAAGAGGTCTAGTGAGAAAGTTATTATGCTTATTGTCTATGTGGATGACATCATGGTGACAGGAAATGATAGTATTGAGATTGATCATCTCAAGGGTTTTCTGGGCAGAGAATTTGAGTTAAAGGATCTTGAAAAGTTAAGGTACTTTCTTTAGATTGAGGTTACTAGGTCTTCAAAAGGCGTCTTTCTCTCTCAAAAGAAGTACATCCTTAATCTACTGTCCGTGACAGGTATGTTGGGTTGTCATCCTTCTGATATACCTAACTCAGAGGAAAAGGAGGGTGAACCAGTTAACAAAGGCCGCTACCAATGGTTGGTTGGGAAACTGATATATCTCTCTCATACACGTTCTGATATTGATATGGTTGTGAGTTTGGTTAGTCAACTTATGCATGATCCCTATTGCTCTCATATGGAAGCAGTTTTGCGTATCTTACGATACTTAAAGTCAGCTCTAGGGAAAGGGATTCTTTTATCTTCTCATGATCATCTTCGAGTTGGAGTTTATACAGATGTTGATTGGGCTGGTTCACCCGACATAAAGTCCATCTTTGGTTATTGTACTTTTGTGGTTGAGAATCTTGTCACTTGCCGTAGCAAGAAGCAGAATATGGTGGTTAGATCTAGTGTTGAAGCAGAATTTTGTGCCATGGCACAGGGGATTTATGAGTTATTATGGTTGCACACATTTTTGGATGATATTGGTGTACCTGTTCGTCGTCCTATAATTCTCTACAGTGATAACAAGTCTGCTATCAGTATTGCTCATAATTCAATACAGAATGATCTCGAACCCAACACATGGAGATTATTAGGCACTTCTAAAGAGAAGTGGGATGCTGGTTTGATTTGTGTTTCTTTTTTGAAATCTGGTGATCAACTAGCTAATGTGTTCACTAAGGGGCTGGTTGGGAAGATGTTCCATCTTAGATTAGTCAAGTTGGGCATATGTGACTTGTATGCACCAACTTGAAGGGGAGTGTTAGAATAACTTAAGCATGTTGTAGGGGCACAATGGGGATTTCCCCCTTTGCTTGACCTATTCTGTCCTAGTTAGACTATAGGCCGACTAAGGGCGGTAAACTTATAATTCTGTTTTCTCTTTTTGCTTATTATAAATGCATACCTTGTGTGATCAGTTAGGTCACACAAGCATTCTCTCCATTCATCTGTTAACACCTTGCTTGTTAGCTTGCTTTGTTTCATAAGAGGTCTAGTATTGTTTACATAGCGATGTGCATAAAATGATAACGCACGACATAGGATTGAAAAGCACATTGTTAATCAATAAAGTGGATGAGGTCTTCCTGAGGAAATCAAACTCATCCTTTTATCAACATGTTTTATTAATTTTGGGTTTACTCATGAATTCTTACTGATATAGTGGTCTTAAAGTTGGCATTGAACCGTTGGATCTATTTCCTCTTCAGGTTGAGTTTGGAATATTAGATGCCTAATGTTGAACTAACTGTTAAGGAGCATGTGTTTCAGAGTTTGAAAGAGGGGGTTTCTTCCAAATTTTGATTGGCTTTGTATGTGCGTCTATCAACTACAAACATTTTGTGGAATCTATTTTTAATGTTATACTTTATGGAGTCCTACTGGTTCATTATTAAATTTAATGATGATTTTGCAATGTGGATGGAATCAAGAAACTATTAGTTGTTGTTGACTAATGTTCTAAAGAATACCTTTCTCTTGTTAGATTTTTCTTTTTTTCCTTTCTATTATCTAATTTTGTTTTGTAACTTCATAGTTTTAGATTTAAAGCTTGTGATGTGGCATGTGGCTTCAAGCTGTTATTTATTTACTTTTTCTTTTATGAATAAATAAATTTAATACCAAACGGAAGAGAGAAAATACAAGGGGGAGGAAAAGGGGGGAAGGGGACCATGACTAAATCCTCGAAGAGAGGGAAGGCACAATAAAAAACTTAGGGAGAACTCAGAACCCTAGTAACAAAGAAAACCCGTCGAAGATATATCAAGGAGGGACAACATAAGGGAGATGATAGTGGGTGTCGTGGACCAAATGTTGTCGAAGATAGGCAAGCTTGGAGCTCACATCAAAGTAGATGGCATTCCAAATCTTATCAAAAGATCGAGAGTTGGAAATCCCTCTTTGGAGATTTCAGCCCAGCCAAAGATAGTAGCACAAAAGGCAAGTTTCTTGGCAGTGTCACAAATGGAGGAGCCACCATAAGTCATACCTCCCAAGATCCATATTCTACTCAAGGGGGGATTATTTTACGGGAAGGCCAACATGTACTAAGGACTCTTTTTCAGACCGAGGTGGAGAAGGGGTAGGAGAAAATAGGCGATCAGGGTCTTCAACACCATTCCAACAAAGGCAGCAAGAGGGAGAGACTGGAATGTGTCGATAGTTGAGGAACGGATGTGTGGGAAGGCAGTTAAAGAGAGCGCGCTAGGCAGTAAAGCTGTGGTAGGGGATGAGACCTTTGAACCAGATGATTTTGTGCTAAGGAATAGTGGGACTAATGGAGCGAATGTGATTCCAAGTTGAGGCCGATGTGAACTTGCTAATAGAGGAGGGAAGCTAGATGACCTTATCATCTCTTCCCCGATGACCAGGAATGGGGGTAAAGGACACCAGAGATCAGCTAGGGGGAGAAGAGGAAGGAAGGGACCACTCACCAAAAGAGATGATGGAGGCCATAGAAGCACATGAGGAAAGCCTTGGGAGTAGAGGATACATGGGTGATTAAGGATAGTAGGATGATTTAGCCAAAGATAGGTAAAGAAGCCATTACCAATGGAGTAAGAGATAAAACCAAGGGCCAATGATCTTTTGCTAAAAATGTTACCCCAAATCCGTGGGGCATCAGGAGAAGGGGAGATAGTCTAAATGGAATCATTTACGAGGGGAGATGAGTAGATACATAAGACTCAGATGGTATTCTAAGAGACAATCTTCTAGATAAGCTTGAAAATGCTAGTAGTGTTGATATCTTTAATCTTTCTTAGGCCCATGCCACCTTTCGATTTGGGAAGGCAAACTTTGGCCCAACTTATTTGGCAGAGGAATTTGGAGGAATCAGTTCCTTTCCAAACGAAGGAATATAGAAGGGTGTCAATGGAGTTATAGGTGGTGGCGGGGAGAAGAAAGACATCCGACCAGTAGAGGTACATGGATTACAAGACTGATTTGATGAGGACTAGGCGACCAGTGTAAGAGAGAAGCTTACCTTTCCAAAGTTGGAGCCTTTTCCTCAGGAGACCAAGAATTGGGTAGATATCCTGGCGATGATAAGAGGAAGGCCAAGATATTTGGCAGGAAGGGACCTAAGGGAAAAACCAGTGAGATCAAGGAGTCTAGATTGACAAGTGACAGAAACACCAGAAAGAAAAAGGTTGGACTTGAGAAGGTTAATTCGAAGCTCATATAAGGATTTGAAGAAATAGAGGGAAGACATGATGGAGGAGTGGAGGAGGGGTCAACTTTGGAAAAGATTATGACATCATCGGCAAAAGTGAGATGGGTGAGCATAATGGCTTTACATTTGGAAATCAAGGAGATAAGGTGTTGGTTCATGGAGGACTGAATGAAGTGGGAGAGAACTTCAAGAGTAAGAGAGAGGAGGAAAGGGGAGAGGGGATAGAACTGAGAAGGGGAGGAAATGCAGGAGTGCAACCAATGGACAAAAGAGGGAGGAAATGACATCCAGAGAAGGACTTTCAAGGTTATTTATTTAATTTATTATTTGGTTTAATGCTCTTTCGATTTCTTTCTCACATTTTTTATGCTTTTTTCTTTCTACAAATATTTCTTGGTGTCCCTAAGAAAAGTAGTGAGTATATACCGGAACAAAATGTGATTTCCTTTTTTACTTTTTTCATCTCCTTAGTTCTACTTCATCAGTATTGGGAATCTTACCAAATATATATATGGAATAAATCATACTTTTTTTTGTAGTGGTGTTTAAATCAGTGTTAGTTTTTTTTTTTTTTTTTTTTCCTTGAGGGTCAATTTTAGGTATAAGATAAAGTTATGGAACAAAATATGGATACCTTTCTTTAGTAACTCATTTGTGAATTTTGCTTGTTTTTTCCCTGATTGGTTACATTGTTTTCGAAATGCAAGATGTCATTGCATTGTTAGATTAGAGTCCTTAATGGTTTAATTTATGATGCATATTGAAACATATCACGTGACACGGGGTTAAGAAGTGCGAGGTTAATGAGACTATCTAAAGGGGTCTTCTTGAGAACATCATACTCATCCTTGTTTTCACATTCTTTTTAATCAACTTAGTTCTACTCCTTTGTATTAAGTTTACATTTACATCTTTCTATTGATCTTTAAATAAGAGTTAAATCTTAGAATATGGTTTCTCTTTAATGTCGGTTTTGAGTCAAGAACATGGTTATGGGTGAAACGGCACTAAATGTGGGTACCTTTTTTAAGTACCCTCTTTTCCCCTTGTATTTTCTTCTCTCCTTTGGCAATAAAATTATTTATTCATCCAAAAAAAAAAAAATCTTAATGTTACTACTGTGTATGTTTTTCCCTGATTTGTTACTTTGTTTTAGAAATGCAACATGTCATTGTTATATTTTATAAGATGTTTAATTGCTTAAGTTATAATACACAATATTTACATAGTGATGCGCATAGAATCATAGCTAATGGCAAGGGATTGAGGAGCTTGTGGCTAATGAGACTTACGGTGGACGTCTTCTTGAGGGCATTATACTCAAATCTTGTCTCCACATGTTTTATTTTTAGATTTAGTATTTCAAACTGATATAGTGATCTTAAAGTTTTCATTTAACCGTTAGATTTATTTCTTCTTCATGTTGAGTTTGGAATTCTGCACATCTGTGTTTAGGCTATTCTAGAAGGACATTTGTTTCCGAGTTTGAAAATTGGGGGTTTCTTCCAAATTTTGATTGGATATTGCTTCTATTTGCTACAGACATTTTGTGGAATCTATTTCTGATTTTTTTTTTCTTTGTGGACTCTTACTGGTGCAATGTTGGATTCATTGTTGCTTTAGGAATGTGGATGGAATCGAAAAAAATATAATAGGCTCTTGACTTGTGCTCCAAAGAATGAATTACCTTTCTTATGTTTCCTTTTTCTCTTTATTACTCCCCCTCTTCCACAATCCAATTTTATTTTGTAGCTTTATTGTTTTGCATATTAATACTTGTGATGTGGCATTTTGTTCCAGGTTGATGTTTCTTTACCTTTTATTATTCGGCTTAATGGTTTTTCAACTTCTTTTTTATGTTATTGTGATTGCATCTTTTACAAAGATTTCCTAGTGCTCCTAACAAAAGCAATGGGTATATACCCAAAAAAATAAATTTCCCTTTTTTATTTTATTTATTATATCCTCCTAGGTCTATATCATTAGTATTGAGAACAACACATACTTCTTTGTGATGCTCATAGAATCATAGCTGACGACACGGGATTGAAGAGTTTGTGGTTGATGAGATTTACAATGTAGGTTTTCTTGAGGGCGTTATTCTCAATCTTGTTCCCACATTTTTATTAATTTTTTAGGTTACTTAGTATTTCTAATTGATATAATGATCTTAAAGTTGGTATTGAACCGTTAAACTTGTTTCCATTGTTTCCTCATTTGGTTGACTTAAGTGTATTGCATATCTAAGGTTATACAATCCTAGAACTACATCTGTTTCCGAGTTTGAAATAGGCACTTTCTTCCAAATTTTGATTGGATATGTATATGCCTCTATTAACTACAAACATCTTGTGGAATCTGTTTCTGATTTTTTTTTTTTTTGGGTGGACTTTTACCGGTGCAATATTGGATTTATTGCTGCTTTAGGAATGTGGATGGAATTGAAAAAATATAATGGGCTCTTGACTTACGCTTCAAAGAATGAGTTACTTTTCTCATGTTTCCTTTTACTCTTTTTCCTCCCCCTCTCCTATTATCCAATTTTATTTTGTAACTTCATGGTTTTGCATATTTAATTCTTGTGATGTGGCATGTGGTCCGAGTTGATGTTGAATTACCTTTTATTATTTGGTTTAATTGTTTTTTAACTTTTTGTTTACGTTATTTTGATTGTGCTTATTTTTTAAATATTTTCTAGTGCCCCTAATAAAATCAACGGGTATATATATATATATATATATATTTTTTTTTTAAATATCATAGGTCTATTTAATTAGTATTGAGAATAGAACATACTTCCTGTAGTAGTATTTAAATTAGTGCTGGGGTTTTTTCTTTTTTAGAGTTTGTTTTGTGTCCAGTACATGGTTATGGATGAAGTGGCATAAATTGTGATTACCTTTCTTCAAAACCGTTCATCTTAACCCTTCTGGGAATGTTATTTGTTTTTTCCATTATTAAATACTGTGTTTTCGAAATGCAAGATGTTATTGCATTGTTGGATTAGAGGACTAATTGTTTGATTTATGATGCACAATGTTTACAATGATTCATATGGAAACGTATCGCATGACACTGGATTGAAGAGGGGAAGGTTAATGAAACTAGTTAAGGGGTCTTCTTGAGAACATCACTCTCGTCCCTATTGCCACATTTTTTTTATTTTAAATTTGATTTTTGGTTGCGTTATGATTTCGGATGTTACTGTGTTTGCTGCTTTTACATAGATGTGCCAGTGGCCCAAACAAAAGAAGTACTAAGATTTTTTTTTCTTTTTTCTTTTTTTATCAACTTAGTTCTGCTCCTTGATGTTGAGTTTACATATACTTCTTTCTAGTGGTCTTTAAGTATCTGTGAAGTTGTAGAAAATAGGCTTTCTCAAACGTCGGTATTGATTATAGGACATGGTTATGATCAAGTGGTAGGTAGTGAATGTCGCTAGATTTTTTTTAGTAATGTTAATCTTGACCAAACTGTGTAATTTTTTTTCCCTGGTTTGTTACTTTGTTTGTTAACTGCAAGATGTCATTGCCTTGTTTCATAAGATTTTCAATTGCTTGACTTATGATATGTGATGTTTACCTAGTGATGCTCATATAATCATAACTCATGACCCGAGATTGAGGAGTTCATGGTTGGTGAGATTTACAATGGAGAACTTCTTAAGGGCATTATTCTCAATCTTTTTTCCATACTTTTCATTAATTTTTGTGTTTAGTTAGTATTTCTAATTGATATAGTGATCTTAAAGTTGGCATTGAACCATTGAATTTGTTTCCTCTTTGGGTTGAGTTTGGAGTACTGCATATCTAAGGTTAAATTATCCTTTAAGGACATATGTTTCTAAGTTTGAAATAGGAGGTTTGTTCTAACTTTCGATTGGATAAATATATGAATCTATTAACTACAATCATTTTGTGGAATCTATTTTTGATTTTTTGTTTTGTGGACTCTTACTTGTGCAATCTTGGATTTATTGTTGTGTTAGGATGTGGATGGAATCAAGAAAAATGTAATAGGCTCTTGACTTATGCTCCAAAGAATGAGTTACATTTAGTTTGTTTCCTTTTTCTCTTTTTTCTCCTCTTCTACAATCTAATTTTATTTTGTAACTTTTGGTTTTGCAAATCTAATATGTGGCTTTGAGTAGATGTTTCTCTACCTTTTGTTATTCATTTTAATGGTTTTCCAACTTCTTTTTGTAGTTATTGTGATTATGCTTCTTTTACAAAGATTTGTTGGTGCCCCTAACAAAAGCAGTGGGTATATACCCAAAAAAATGAATTTCCCTATTTCATTAGTATTGAGAATAAGACATACATCTTTGTAGTGGTGTTTAAATTAGTGCTAGGTTTATTTTCGGGGTTGGTTTTGGGTCCAATACATGGTTATGAGGTAAGTAGCACCAAATATAATTACCTTTCTTCATTACCGTTCATCTTGACCATTTTGTGAGTTTTGTTTGTTTTTCCTCGATTAAATATTATGTTTCTGAAATGCAATATATATTTTTGGATTAGAGGTATTGTTTGATTTGTGATGCATAATGTTTGCAGAGTGATGCATCATACTCATCCTTGTTTCCACCTTTTTTTCACGTTAGATTTTTGGTTGAGTTATGGTTTCTGACGTTTAATTCTTTTACAGTGATATGCTGGTGTCCCTAATAAAATAAAATAAAAATATTGGTTTTTTATTTGATTTTATTTCATCAACTCAGTTCTGCTTCTTGGTGTTGTTTATGTATACTTCTTTCTAGTGGTCTTCAAGTAAGTGTGAAGTCATAGAAAACAAGTTTTCTCAAGCATTGGTATCGAGTCAAGGACATGGTTATAGGTGAAGGAAGCCGCAATGAATGTGACTACATTCTTGTAGTAGCATTAATCTTGATCAAATTGTGTATGTTGATTGTTTTTTCTTGGTTTGTTACTTAGTTATTTGTCATTGCTTTGTTTTATAAAATTTCCAATTGTCTGACTAATGATTTGAGATAATGATGCTCATAAAATTTGTCATTGCTTTGTTTTATAAAATTTCCAATTGTCTGACTAATGATTTGAGATAGTGATGCTCATAAAATCATAGCTCATGACATGGGATTGAATGGTTCGTGATAGATGAGACTTTCAGTGGAGGTCTTCTTGAGGGCATTATCCTCAATATTTTTTTCCACATTTTTCATTAATTTTGTGGTTATTTAGCATTTCTAATTGATATTGTCATCTTAAAGTTGGCATTGAACCGTTGAATTTGTTTCCTGTTCAGGTTGAGTTTGGAGTATCTAAGGCTAGAGTATTCTAGAAGGACATTTGTTTTAGAGTTTGAAAGAGGGTGTTTCTTCCAAATTTTAATTGGATATGTATATGCCTCTATTAACTACAAACATTTTTTGGAATTGATTTCTGATTTTTTGCTTTGTGAACTCTTATTGGTGCATTATTGGATTTATTGTTGCTTTAAGAATGTGGATGGAATCAAGAAAAATATAATGGGCTCTTGACTTATGCTCCGAAGGAGTAACCTTTCTTATGTTTCCTTTTTCTCTTTTTCCTACCCTCCTTCTAGTGTCCAATTTAATTTTGTAACTTTATGGTTTTGCAGATTTAATACTTGTGATGTGGCATGTGGCTTTGTGTTGATGTTTATGTAACGTTTCTTATGTACTTGAATGGTTTTTTAACTTCTTTTTTACATTATTTTGATTGCGCTTCTTTTAAAACGATTTTTTAGTCCCCCTAACAAAAGTAGTGGGTATAAATCCGAAAAAAAATGAGCTTCCCTATTTTTTATTTTATTTTATTTTTTTTAATATCACTAGGTCTATTTCATTAGTATTACGAATAATACATACTGCATTATTGTGGTGTTTAAACAATGTTAGGTTTTTTCTTGTTCAGGGTCGGTTTTGTGTCTAGTACATGGTACTAGTTGAAGTGGCACAGAATGTGATTACCTTTCTTCAATACCTTAAGGGGCATGCTTGACCCTTTTGTGAATTTTATATATATTATTCTGATTAGTTACCTTAAGAGGCACGCTTGATCCAATGATAAGGTACGAATGTTGCAACCTGGTGGTTAAGCAGTCATTCTTGGGGTAAGGCTACGTAGTTCTTACCCATCCCCCCTGAACCTCGCACATGCAGGAGGCCCATGTATTGGACACCCTTTTTTCCTAATTGGTTACTTTGTTTTTGAAAAAATGCAAGATGTCATTGTATTGTTAGATTAGAGGCCTAATTGTTTGATTTATGATGCACTGTGTTTACAGAGCGATGCACATAGATATGAGTGGCATGACACTAAATCGAGGAGTGCAAGATTAAGGAGACTAGTTGAGGGGGCCTTCTTAGGAAAGATCAAACTCATCCTTGTTTCCACAATTTTTTTCTTTAATTTTTGGTTGAGTTATGATGCAGATGTAAGTGTGCTTGTTTCTTTTAGAGGGATGTGCTGGTGTTCCAAACAAAAGAAGTACCAAATAAAAAGATTTTTTTTTTTTTTAGATTAATTTTATGACCTTTGTTCTACTCCTTGATATTGAGTTTACGTATACTTCTTTCTAGTGATCTTTAAATAAGGGTTGAGTCGTAGAATATAGGTTTTCTCTATGGTCAGTTCTGAGTCTAGGACATGGTCATGGCTTAAGCGGCACTAATATGGCTACCTTTTATTGGTAGCGTTAAGCTTTGATCAAACTGTTTAGTTTGTTTCTCTGTTTTCAAAATGCAAGATGTCATTGCTTTGTTTTATAAGGTTTCCAATTGTCAGACTTATGATTCGTGCTGTTTACATAGTGATGCTCATAGAATTATATCTCACAACATGGGATTGAAGAGTTTGTTGTTGATGAGACTTGCTATGGTGGCCTTCTTGAGGGCATTATTTTCAATCTTTTTTCCATATATTTCATTAATTTTTGGGTTTTGTTGTATTTCTAACAGATATAGTGTTTCTTTAAATTGGCATAGAACCGTTGATTCCTTTTCCGGTTGAGTATGGAGTAGTGCATATCTAAGGTGAGACTATTGTAGAAACTAGAAAGACATTCTTTTCCATGTTTGAAAGAGGGGGTTTGTTCCAAATTTTGATTCGAAATGTATATGCCTTTATTAACTTCAAATCTTTTGTGGAATCTATTTCTGATTTTTTTTTCTTTGTAGACTCCTACTGGTGCAATATTGGATATATTGATGGAATCGAGAAAAATATAATGGGCTTTTGACTTGTGCTCCAAAAAATGAGTTACCTTTCTTATGTTTCTTTTTTCTCTTCCCCCCCCTTTTACAATCCAATTTTATTTTGTAAGTTTATGGTTTTGCAGATTTAATACTTGTAATTTGGCATGTGGCTTTGAGTTGATGTTTCTGTACCTTTTATTATTCGGTTTAATTGTTTTCCAACTTCCTTTTGGAGTTGCTTTGTGGTTGTGCTTCTTTTACAAAGATTTCCTAGTGCCCCTAACATAATCAGTGGGTATATACCCGAAAAAAATAAGTTTCCCCTTTTTTATTGAATATCCGTAGGTTTATCAGTATTGAGAATAAGACATAAATCTTTGTAGTGGTGTTTAAATTAGTGTTAGGTTGTTTCTTTTTCGGGATCGGTTTTGTGTCCAGTACATGGTTATTGGTGAAGTTTTAGGTTGTTTCTTTTTCAAGATCGGTTTTGTGTCCAGTACATGGTTATTGGTGAAGTTTTAGGTTGTTTCTTTTTCAGGATCAGTTTTGTGTCCAGTACATGGTTATTGGTGAAGTGGCACATAGTGTGATTACCTTTCTTCAATACTGTTTATCTCGTCCCTTCTATGAATTTTGTTTGTTTTTTCCTTGATAAAATATTTTGAAATACAAGATTTTATTGCATTGTTTGATTCATTTTGACCCTTCAATACCGTTCATCTTGACCCTTCAGTATCATTCATCTTTTTTGATTCACTTGCCCATATCTTTATATCAACCATTGAATTGGAATAAAACTTTAAGGGATTGAAGTACTAGGGGAGACCTAGTTTCTGTAGTAATTTGGGATTGATCTAAGTTCTATTTTTGGGAATTGACAAAGATCTCCTACTGCTGTTTTGAGTTCCTATGTGTCTTCTTGTGAGTGGGATTCTGAAATTTACTTGGGTGTTAGGTTGAATCCATTAAAACCAGTTGAGAAAACTTAAAATTTCCATTCAATCTTGTATGTGCCTATCCTTGCTTTAAAATTTAAAGGAATGTCTATTTTACTGCAGCTTCATTTGGAGGAGCGGTTGTTTAGGACCTTTTCATATAATTGTTGCATCGTAAATGATGAAATGAATGCTCCTACTATTGTCATTGGAGTGAGCAGGTAAATTTACCTTTTTATTTTTTGAAATTTGCATCTAAAAGTATGATAGCAGAGTTGCTTTTCATATGTAACTGAGTCATCATTGATTCCAGTGAAAGACATTTTTTCTTTGTTATGCTGTTTGCCTCTCTTGTGAAGCAACGACTCCTGTGAGATGCAGAAATCCCAAGTCAGACACTGACTAGTGGTAGCTAGTGAGAAGCTAGCAAGGCTTGAGTGAGGGGCTCTTTCTACATCCCTATCATCTATTGGTTTGTTTCTATCCTTTCAACTTAGGTCCTGCACATCTAAGTGAGTAGTGAGATTGTATTCTTTGATTTAAGGATATATGAAGGCTGACTAGGGATATAATCTGTGGTGCTACATTTCTATTTAAAAGCTGAAGTTACTGTTGGCTATAAACTTCTCTGTTTTTTTGGCTGCAACATTGAGGTACGGTCCCCACATCCCCTGATAGTTTGAGTAAGACCGGACCAAATAAATAATAAGAACACATTTTCAAAACTAATATAGAATCGATTTGATTTTGATTTTTTTTCGATTTCATTAAGTTTATGTCTTATTTTAATTTTTTGGGCTAATTTTTTTCATATTTAGTAGCAACAAAAAAATTCTTATATGTTAGGTTCATGGTTCATCAAACTTTTATCAAAGATTAAAAAAATAATGAAGTATATCATCCACATCGATTGAAATGGTAAAAAGAATATATTTTTACTTGACCTCTTGTTCGGTTTGAAAATAGATAATTCAATTTGGTTCAACGGTTTTAATCATGAAATCAAAATTGAAATTGAACAAAATTCAAGATTCTAACTTTCGAACCAAATCCAAAAAAAAATTAACTTTTGATATCGAAACCAAACCAATTAAATTGATTCATTTTGATTATGTTTTAAACGGTTTATTTCGATTTCAATTTTAAGTTGACACCCTTAGGTGTAAGATGGAGTTGGAGAGTACAGTCGGAAAAGGATCTCAAGATACCTATAGCCATGTGTGATCCCCACACTCCATAGATGATATGAGATAGAATTGGATGGCAAAGCTGGATGGAGGATCATTCATTTGAGTATAGTATTGGATTTCACACTGGTGGTTCGAAACATATGACGGTAGAAGATTCTTTTGAGAACAAATCCTATTGATTGATTTATTGGGTGGAAATGGTAGAACGAACCATTAATCAATTCATTAGTTCCAGTGCATTAATTTAATACTGCAACCATAAATGAACGTGCTAACTACTAGATAAACTTCCAAAACAAAGGAGAGTCATCTTCCCACCAGCCTGTTCATGTGGGCAGTCCAATCGAGTCGTCTTTGTTGATATGAAGGGAATAATATCAGGAACTTTGGTATCGTTTCTGTTCCAGAAACTCCATTTCGTGTCAAAAATGAAAATTTCAGTTTCTGTGTCAAAACGTTGTTTTTTAACGATTTAAGGCTGTTTGGTGAACCTGTTTCTAGAACAGTTTCAGAACAAAAAAACGATAGTTCTATTGTTTGGTAATGCCTGTTTTAGAAATGTTTTTTTTTTTCTCATTTCTTTTCTTTTAAGTCAACAATTACAGAAATAACATTAAAATACAACAAGCATACAAATCCTTACCAACTAAAAAAAACATAGTTTCAAAAGGATGAATAAAATACAGAATTAACAATGCTTTGTCCAAGTTAATTATTACATAATTTCCCAAATTTTCACTTTTTGTCCAAGTCTAAAGACTTGAATGCATGGAGGATGTCTTTCATCTTATTTGTTTGGTCTTCTAATCCTTTAAAAGTCCCTTCCAGATATCTTTTCATGTACTCGTTCGAAATGGACAGTGGTGTGGATGATGTTGATGTTGAGCTTTATGAACATAATGTATGTTGTATAGTAGAGATATGCATTTCATCTTTCAACCATACAAGCATACCACATCCACGGTTATCAGCCTATATCAAATAATAGATGTAATTAGGGTCGTTGAAATTTAAAAAAATCTAAAATTATCTATAGGTATAGATCAATCATAGAAATAAATTACCCTAGTTGAATTTGGGCAACATAGAAAATACTGTCCCTTGTTTGGACCTTTCATCGCAGTTCGTACTTTGCATTGACCTTTACCACATCTACATAAATGTAGTTGGTCCACCCACATGAAAAAATTACATGAATTTTGACACTTAAAAAATTCTCTTCCAATATTTTTACCCGATTTGGTTGTATATTTATCATAACTTTTCCTGTAAATTTCACAATTTGCTATTATGAGTGAGGGCATAGAAGAAGTCATCTGTAACAGTAATTTAAATATCAAAGAAGTTAATATAGCATCCAAATATATGACATTCATAATAATATATCAACTTGTACCACATATATAAACGTAACATAAAACAAGTACTACACCACTTGAAACATCAATTTAGGTTTTCAGTTTTGTCAAAATAGTTATCGGTTTTAGTTTTCAACTAGTTATAGCATCCTTTGCTGTCCAGCCATTACATTTGTAATTCTTAGCCTAGTGGCATTCATTTCCTTTACCCTATTTTGTTGACTAGATTGTGCTATAGAATGATCAACGAAATCTTCATGTGGCGGATTCAAGTCATCTTCTGAACTTTTAAATTATCACTCATCCCCACGAATTCAGCATTAGCAATATGCTCTTCTCGAATATAGTTGTGTAGCCCACAACATGCCAGTACGACTGATGCTTGAGCTTTCACTGGGAATTGGTGCATTAGCCTGAAAATTTGAAATTTGTTCTTCAATAACCCAAATGTACATTCAATGACATTCCGAAGTGATGAATGTCTATAATTGAACAACTCTTTTACTGTTCTTGGGGATCTTCTACGCCCTTTGTAGTCCGCTAAATGGTATCTCTCAGCCCTAAATGGTATCAAAAATCCAGATTGGCTAATATAAAGTTAATATTTGGAAGTGGATGTGGAAAACTCAATCGAGGATCACTCATTGAATGTTCGACTAACTGTTTCTCTAGAGTGGTTGAAATGATTTTGGGTGTCCCTATTTCTTGAACCCTTCCCAACAATCAATAGGAACATTCCATGCTGCTTATCCACTCGGATGTTGGTCGTGTCTTTCAACCACCCCCTATGTCTAACATAATCACATAGGTTGAGGAAGATATGACGTTCCATCCTAAACTCTTCATAGCATCTATTGGCATGCCCATTCAATATCTCATACATCATGACAACACCTGGAAATACACTATCCTTACATGGTTCTCGAATATATACAACTTCACTCAGTAATTCCATTTCCATGTGAATGATTATATCTTCTTCATCACTAGAAGTTTCACATAATGCATTTGACATAACTGCAATAAATTGACAACTACTTCTCAATTTCAAACAAATAACTGTAAAACATGACAATCTGACACATTGTCTCAATCCAAAACACATGTTCAACATTACACACATCAATAAAAAAAAAAAAAAAAAACAAAAGAAATAAAACACAAGTAGCCATCATCGAAAGTATTATCTTGAATCCAAAATTATCAAAAGTAATATTCAAACACAATCATCAAAATTAGTATCAACATTAGAATTAGACAAAGGGCCCGTTGCCCCTAAACTACTCTAAGGCATCTAAAAGCCAGTTCCTCTTAACATGCTCTGCACAAACAAAGAACTCCCACCAACTAGGATCAGCACACATACGACTGGTGGCCTTCAAGTATGTCTCCTTTGACATATCTGGTATGGAGGATAATACCGCCTCACATGCACTCACATTGAAATCTCGAGGATGAGATGCACCTTTCCCACCATGAACAGGAGATGTAACAGGAGTACTTGATGCTTTCTCAATTTAATGGATAAATACTTCCCATACGAGTCCTTGACGTAGCTATCTCTCTTATTGGCGCTCTTTTTTCTTTGTTCCGTGGGTGTCCTATCAAGATTTCGTTTTGTGGTGGTCTGAGTTGGAGTATGAGTATCCTCATAGAAGGGGTCAGTTATGCCCAAGTACACCGGGGTACTAGGAGATTCAAAAACTTGCTCAATATCAACACTATTATTAGCTTCGATGTAATCCAAATCTTTAGCACTGTCAACCCCTAAGTTTCCTCTAGCATAGGCATCCCCAAATATCATGCTCAAATTTGGCCAGTTGTTTAGTCCATACTTCTTGTATTTCAACCAACCTGGATTTGCCTGCATACACAGTCATTGTATCACTAGTATAAAGTACTATTCATTGCAATCTAATTTTGAAATAATTCAACTAGCTAGTGAGATCTATAGTACATGTATTGCCCTATCCCATACAGACTCATCATCAACTGTGACTGATTTTGTCATTGAGTTCCACCCAAATCCACTTGTGTCAAGTAGTCTCTTGAATTGTTGGTACTCGTGTTTCAACTTGTTCATCTTGTTGCGTAATTGTTCTCTCCCAACTGTACGATTTAAAGCCTTCTTAAATTGCTTTATAATGTCTTCCTATCTAGTTTTATTAAATGAATTACTGGATTTGTGTCCATTTTTTACAGCTTTTTTCATTGCCTCAATGAAAACAGTGGTCTCAAGTTCTGACCACTTAACAGTAGGGATACTACTTCCAGACATAACAGCTAGACATTATGAGTTAGCGTAAAAAGTTAGCATACTGGGTTAAAAAATACTGAACACTAAAAAAGGAAATAACAAAGTTCATCTTCTGAATATGATACAAACATTTGTAAATAAAACCTATTACATACATTCAGTTATCCATTAAGTAACAACCATGTAATGAATATTAAATCAACAAATACCATTAACAGATACCATGAGACCATGAGAAGTAAGTAGAATGAACCATGAATTCCAAACAACCACAAACATAGAAAAACCACAATTCTAATAGCAAGGGAAACAACATATATGAATGAATCTTACCATTAGTTGATAAATCCCACAAGCCTTCTTGTATTAATTCAATAGCAATAGCAACAGGAGATGTAAATTAGATAACCCATTTCTGACCTTCCTTCCCCAAGGTGATTCTCTATGTTCAATATTCTAGAACCCCACCTTCCCCTTGTACCTGTAATTTTTCTATAGCATCGGTTCTATTCAATCTACAAGGTATTCTAAGTAGCCAATAGACCTTTATTTCATTCTTAGAGGCAAGGAATTAGTCCTTTTCAAAGTTGAGTTATAGACAATATAACATGAATACTTGGTGAGTAGGTTATGAATTATATGAGTTGTGAATCAGAAAGTAGATGATTTCATCTTCATCAAACACAACTCACTTGACTATCAAAAGCAGAAGAAAAAGAAACAAATATCAAACCTGATCGATCACCAATTCATTGAAGTTGAATAATTCAAGGAACAAGCAATACCAAGTAGGCATGACTATTGAATTATGCAAACTACAAAGTTTTCATGAAATCTCCATAAGGAAAAAAAGTAAAAAATGTAAGCAGTTGGTTAGCTTGACTCACTTGCACCAAGTGGAAATGATTGCAAGATGTAGCCAAGGTGGGTATGTATTTGAAGCCCTGAAACTCATTGATGTCAAAATTGAATTTAGATGTCTGGCTAAGGTTACACTATAAGAGTTTACTTGAGTTTGGCCCGAGTCTTTGTTGGGCACTGGTACCAAAAAAAAAAAAAAGCTTAGATTGGATCCAAACCTAAGAATAAGGATTAGAAATATAGCTCACTCACTTCTTGAACTCGACTCAGTATTCAATCTTTACTGACATCATTCTGATCATAGGAAAAGCTTAGAAGGAAGGCGTGGGGTGAGAAGGATGTCCAATGGGGTTGCTTTGGGCAAGGAGAGGCCTAAGCCTTCAGTCATGTCTACAGGTTGCTGTGAAGGGGTCTCAAAATTGAATCCTTGTAGCAGATGAGCAAGAGTCAAGTACAAGATGTGCTTGGCAAATGCGATACCTGGGCATGATCTGATGCCAGATCCAAAAGGGATGAACTCAAAGTTTTGACCCATAACATCAACTTCTGTATGTGTAGTGAGAAACCTCTCTGGTTTGAATTCATGAGGGTCCCGATGCAGCTTCCATAAGTTCACAAACAAAAGTGTGTCCTTAGGGACAACATAACCCCCCACTTCAGTCTTCCATGGCTTGGTGTGGTACTGATAAGGGTGCAGGAGGGTATAGCCGCAAAGTTTCCTTTACAATGGCCTGGAGGTACACCAGGTTCTTCATGTCTGATTCTTCAACTGGTCTCTCTCTGCCAACATGGACATCCAGCTCTTCTTGAGCCCTTTTCAGCACTTGGCGACTGTTCAATAGCAAAGAAAGTGCCCATGTCAAGGTGAGGTAGGTGGTTTCGGAGCCACCGGCGATGAGTTGCTGCGTATAGTGAATGAACAGAGGAAGGTTGAGTCCTAGCCATGGTTGCAACTTATAAGCCAAGAACCACAGATGTAAATCAAATTGAAAGGTACATACCAGTACACTTGCCTTGATGACAGTGTCACGGTCGTAACCAGACATCAAATTGTCCTCACATCAATGAAGTCCAGCTCTTCTTCATCCCGAGACAATGGCGTCTTATGGATCCTGCTAAGACGATTTTCATCCAGCCAATTTCCAATTAGAGAGTCTAGTTCCTTAGCAGCAGATTTCATGGCTCCCACGTGTCCTCCCAGGTCCAACCATTCACAATTGGGTATTGCATCGGATGCAACAAAGAACCCACTTAGATACATGATTTGAGCAATTGCTTTCCGGAATCTTTGAGCCTCAACCTCACATCCAGCACCAATGTTCCCATAATAACGTTTCCCAGCAATTAGTTTGGTGATGATATTGAAAGTAAGCTGTTCAAACCACTGCTTCATCTCCACCTTTATAGGTCGGTCACTGTTGTTCTTGGCCCAAACTGAGTACAATTCTTTGATGGATATGTCTACTTCAGATATCCTTACATGCCTGAGCTTGTAAAGACGTATTTTAGAAAGTAGCTCAACAGTTGACATCTTACGCATCTCACGCCAATATGACCCATAAGGTGAGGACCCAAGTACGGCATAGTGGTACCCCAAGCACCTGGCTGCAGCGGAACGAGGGCGTGTGGCTAAAGCCCTGTCGTTGGTGGTGAAGCAGTCCTTGATCATCTCTGCACTGCTAACAACTAGGGACCGATGTACGCCGAGTCTGATCATGAAGGCCGGACCATACTTGTCGGCCATAGCTCCAAGCATTCGTGGAAGTGGTTTTTGTCCTCCAAGCGAATGGAGATGACCAGTAAGTGGCAAGGCACCAGATGGTGTTGGGGCTTCCCTCCTTCCTCCCTTGGTTTTGTGAGATCTGCATAAAAAGTAATACACAAAGAATAAGGCTACAAATGTTCCTATTACCTGAGATGGGATGAGGAGCTCCATGGTCATCTTCTAATGAGGAATTGCACATTCAAGTCAAGCTTCCTTTTGTACTTCTGTAGCAAGACTTGCCATGAGCTATTTAATCTATAGCTATAACCCACACATCTCATACAGCATCCCACCCCCACCATTTAAAGAAAAAAGAAAGAATGAAAAAAACTCAATTGGGTGAACCACCACCATGCACTAATTCAACCTAAAGTGTAGACTTTTTGTCAAAGAAAAAAGTTTAAAAGAAAAAAATATAGCTAGGAAATAGTCTAGATATCATACCACTTTTGCAATGTTGAAAAATCATTTATCTACCCATACATTGGTGATTTTCTGTTATGTTTAAGTTTCAACCACCCGTTCTTTTATTAGATTTTCTCCTCCATATGATTTTCAAAGTTTTATTTTATCACTTGACGAGCTTATTCATATGGGCTAAAACTTTGATTTGAGGGAGGGTAGTGTTGGGTTCTATTTATTTACAATATTTTATCCTGTGAGAGTTCCCATGTGGTAAATTACAAGTTGAGTCTACATATTCCGTAATGCATCTACTTCACTCCAATAAATGGATTCCCATTTTCATGGTCACCCCTGAGTCGGAAGCTATTGGGGTCCTTTGTAGTGCTATAGGGCATATGTAGCATAGATCCAAGGGTTTGGAACTCTTAGACATGAAACTCAAGGTGCTCCTAACTCTTGGACTTGCTCTAGAACTTGTAGCACTAAAGAGGATCTAATTCCAACCGAAAGACCCATTTGATAATTAGAGATTGATCTTACACAAAGAGTATCTTAGCTAGTCTCTGAAGTCAAGGCTCATGAATTTGGTCATAGAAGACAAGCCTACTTTAAATTCTTTCTTTGGTTGTATGGAATTTCAGAGAGCTCCATGATTGGACAAGCTAGAATTGAAAGAGGTGGAAGACCTTGATTATTTAATCTCAGACTTAAGAATTGGCAGATGGTGCCAAAAAAAAAAGGACCAGAATAGCGAACCGTGGATGCTGACTACAAAAGCCATCTCAAGATTTTGAACTACTTTTTTCTTTTTTTGGAAGACTAGTCTTACGAGTTACGACGAAGGATTCAATGATAGGAAGCTTATTTTGAATCCTTCTCTGGGAATATAGATTCATATTATGGAATTTAAAGGAAGGTCAATGATTATAAAAAGACTAGAAGGAGATGAAGGTGGACTGACTTTGAAGCTTCAGTTATGGTTCTTTCATACAAACCTGCAACTCGATCCCCAATTCCCCATACAACTCTTCCCTTTTTTTTTACTTTATTATTTAATAATCTAGTCAACCCATGTTCCTCATGGCTTACTTGGGCCACCTTCGATTTAGTCCTTAGTAGTAGACCTTAGCGACCAAAGAATGTTCTATGTGGCAGCTCAATTGGGAATCCAAAGGGCTTCCATTTGATGATGCTCTCTTTTATGAGAAATTAATCATTAATTTAGTCTATTATATACGTTTGTTTTTAAAAGTGATAATTTATTTCTTTTTAAGGCAGGGTTTCCTTTAACGCTGGTTTACTAATTTGTACGAAGGATTTGGATCTCCTCCAGCATCAGGGATCCATTTATTCTATTTACTGATTTAACGGTTTAATCGGTTTACAACTAATGGTTTTCGGTTAAAATTGAAACCAAACTAATTATTAGAGTTTGAAATCAAAACCAACCCGATTCGATTCGATTTGGTTTTGCGATTTCGGTGCTGAATTGATACCCTCTTTTCCAGTCACCAGTGTGGTTCGAAGTCTAAATACAGCGAAACAGAGAGGACCTATGTAGAGCAGGATGCGGTTTTGTTATGAAAGTCAGTTTGAGATATTTTCCATTTTCCCGGAAGCTTCATCAAGGAACATGGCAGAAATTTGGGTTGTTTCCTCACCAATTTCTGCCCAATTTCTCGTCAAGTACATTAAATACTTCTGTAACCAACAAACTGGAAAAAACAATCGCTAGTCTCATTGGCATCAATCCCAGAACAGCTTTCGTAGCTTATGCAGAAACTTGTGTTTCTGTCTTAAAGATCCTTTCCACTCATGGCTTTATCAGAGAAGGGAGAGCATTTCATGGGCATTTTATCAAAATGGGCATCTCGTCAGATCGATATATAAGCGTCAAGCTCCTTATCATGTACTTGAATTGCAAGATAAATGTTGACGTTGAGGAGATACTTAGAGAATTTGGTGGGTTTGATATTGTTGCTTGGAATTGTATGATCACGGCTCGAGTCCAGCAGGGCAATCTACAAGCAGCTCTTCAGTTGTTCGATGAAATGCCTGAGAGAAACGAGGTCACCTGGACTGCATTGATTGCGGGGTTCATGCAATTTGGAAGAGTGGATGATTCATTGTGGTATTTCGAGAGGAACCCATTTCAGAATGTAGTTTCTTGGACTGCAGTAATCAGCGGTTTTGTTCGGGATGGGTCAAATGTTGAAGCCTTGAATTTTTTCTGCAAAATGCTTGAGCATGGAACCAAGCCAAACAATGTGACCTTTACTTCCATTCTTGGAGCTTGCATTGGGTTGGGTGATCTTAAATTAGGCCGGAATATTTTGGGATTGATTGTTAAATTGGGTTTTGAGGACAATTTATCTGTTTGTAATGCTCTAATCACATTTTACGTAAGGATGGGTGAGTTTGACTTGGCATGGAGAGTTTTCGATCGGATGGAAAGCAGAGACGTAATTTCTTGGACTGCGATCCTCGATTTATATGTTGAGATGGGGGATATGTTAGAAGCTCGTCGGATTTTTGATGAGATGCCTGAGAGAAACGAAGTTTCTTGGAGTGCAATGATTGCAAGGTATAGCCAAGGAGGGGATGCCAAAGAAGCACTGAAACTCTTTGTTGACATGCTTCGTGATGGATTTCGACCAAATCTCTCTTGTTATTCTAGCATTCTTAGTGCGTTGGGTAGCATTGAGTGTTTGCGTCTAGGGACAAGCATTCATGGAGATGTTATCAAAATTGGAATTGAAAGGAATGTCTTTATAGGTGGCCCTCTGATTGACATGTATTGCAAATGTGGGCAGACTGCAGATGGACGTCTTGTCTTTGAATTGATTTCAGAGAAGAACTTGGTATGTTGGAACTCTATGGTTGCAGGGTATGGTTTAAATGGTCAACTAGAGGAAGCTAAGGAGTTGTTTGAGCAGATCCCTAGGAGAAATAGTATCTCCTGGAATACAATGATTTCTGGTTATGTACAAAACGAACACTGTCATGAGGTGTTGGAGGTTTTCAATCAGATGTTGTTGTCAGGAGAAACTCCAAACGAATCTACATTCTCCAGTGTCTTGCGTGCTTGTTCAAGCTTGGCCTGCCTAGAGAAAGGCAAGAACCTTCATGGGAAGATTATCAAACTTGGGATTCAGTATGAGCTCTTCGTGGGGACTGCACTTACTGATATGTATGCAAAGTCTGGGGACATAGAAAGCTCCAAGCAGGTTTTGAATAAAATGCCTGAGAAGAATGAGGTCTCTTGGACTGCAATGATTCAAGGGCTTGCAGATAATGGGCTTGCAGAGGACTCTCTTAATCTGTTTGATGAAATGGAAAGAACATCGAATGTGGCTCCTTCTGGGCTTATGTTCTTAGCTGTTCTTTTTGCTTGTTCTCATTTTGGATTGGTTGAGAAAGGGTTCAAGTACTTTGAGTCAATGGAAAAGGTCTATGGTATAAAGCCAACTGGTAGACACTATACCTGCATTGTTGATTTGCTGGCACGATCAGGGCACCTTAGAGAGGCTGAAAATTTCATTAAAGCGATGCCATTTCAACCTGAAGCTAATGCATGGGCTGCTCTATTGAGTGGTTGTAGTGTTTATAAGAATGAGGAGATAGCAGAAAGGACTGCTAAGAAGATCTGGGAATTGTTGGAGGAGAACTCAGCTGGTTATGTCTTGCTGTCAAATATATATGCTTCGGCTGAGAGATGGAGTGATGTTTCAAGAGTGAGAAAATTAATGAGGGAGAAGGGATTGAAGAAGATTGGTGGGTGTAGTTGGATTGAGGTGAGGAATCAAGTCCATTCTTTCTATTCTGACGGGAGCCACTCACATTTGTCTGATATTGTCAGGATTTTGGAACTCCTTATGTCCGAAATGATGGTTGCTAGTCTAAGTGGTGAATTTGAGGTTCAGATTTAAGAAACACGTGAAAGCCATTGCTGAGTTCTTATTTGATGGATATCATTTGTCAGAAATTATTCCAAGTTCCTGGTGGCTAATATGGGTTTAAATGCATTTTCTTGGTGATTTCAGGAGCCCCAGTCAGTGGACTCATTTGCTTCTGAGGCTCCAAGGAAAGCTGAAATTTTGAAACTTCTGATCTTTCTCATTGAAGGTATCTTAGTGATAGCCCGGCATTGAGATTTTTGTCCTAGAGGTTGTTTTTTGATACACCATCAACTTAACACTACTCTCTTTCCATGGGGAGGATCAGAATTCTGTATTGTGTGCCAAGAAATGCTCAGAAGGCTACTGCAAAAGTGGGCCATCATGCGTTTCACTTTTCATCTCTGATTGATGTAATTCAAACTAGAAAAAGAGGGGGGCCTCTTGGTGGAGTTAGTGCCCCGGCAAATCAGCTTTTCCATATAAAAATAGGAAGGTCTCAATGGTCTGAATGAAGGTGTAAAAGGTCAAGAGTGAGGGCAGGAGAATAATAAGAATGTCATTAATTCGATTAAGATTTAGGAGGCTACAGCTTTAGCTTTTCTGTTTTTAGCTTCCTTCTTCCACTAAAATTTGGGTTCATGCGCATGCAGTTCAGTTCATAAAATTAAAGGTGGTGGACGGCTCACGCACATCTCCCCAATCATCAAACCAAAGTATGAGAGAGAGAGAGAGAGAGAGTTTATTGGGGTAGACCCACCAACCGGTTGCAAATTCCAAACCTTAATCTATTTGTACATTTGGGCATTGCCTGCCCAATTTACTTGTGATCAGGCACGTTGGCTGGGTCTTGGACCACTTTGGCCTGGTACAGGAGCTCTAAAGTCTTCCAGTCTTGTCTATTAAATCCTTCAAATACCTAATTATATAGTTTGGAGAGAGACATTGTTTTCTGACTTGGACCTGTAACTGCTTAGTGACAAGGGAGGAATCCTACTGTTGTGCTGAGATCCGTCGTCTACAAAAATTCCAGTTAAAATTTGCGAAATCCAATTTAATGGTGGTAAGTACGTTGTCTTTTAATGAGACTCTAATTACATGCTAGCTGAGATGTTTAAAATTTGTTTATTTACCCTGCAAAAATCTAACATTATCCTAAGCAGGAGCTCGAAATGACTGATTAGTGATTATGGATTAAAACTCGAAAATTTGTCTGTTAGTCTGACTAATACCCTGTCTGAAACAAAGAAAAGGGAATGTTAATCCTTGTTATCTAAGAGGTCATCACCTTCATACAACAAACAAATTGAAGAAGGGAAGCATATAAACATAAGGAAAATGGTTCACTGAGCTGCCTTAGATGATACTATTGCCTCCTTTCTCTTTCGAAAACCACTCTGCCCACTATGTAAAAAACTGTTTTATTGCTCCTCATTGGTTTTTTATGCTGATTGCTGAGAGAACTCATCTCCCTAAATATAATTACAGAAGTGTGAGCAGATAAGTTCGGATTGGCTAACAAGAGTGGTCATGTGATCCCGCCGGTCGCTTAGCCCAACTACCACCCCTACGCAAGCAATAATCCATGGCTGAAGGAACAAGAGGGGCCTGTGACTTCCCATAAGAATTCCAACACAAAGCCTGTTGAAACCCATTAGAACCTGGCGATGGCTCTAACTGAATGTCGATTAGATCGACATCGATGCACGGAACATTGTTACTACATGCCAGATGAATGGGTTGCAGAGAGTAAGTCCCAGTAATCTGATTATACTTGACTCCTGTTATTGCCACTGCTTCTGTCTGGTTCTTGCAGAATCTCCTGTCACAGTAGTACTGGTCGATCATGATCGGAACCTCCACATCGGTTACTTCAATGTTGGAAAATGAAACATTCTTCACAGATCCCATACCTCCCTGAAATCAGTTTATATCTACAACATTTCAACTTTCTATCTACTTAATATAATTTCTTCAATTAATCTGAAGCTTTGATGTATAAGGACTTGTACCTGCCATGTTTTGATCCTCACTCCAGATAGAGCATTTTGAATATTGATGTTTTCAATCACAATACCAGAGACACATGCCACTGTTTTGTCCTTCCCTAGCCCTCCTAAACTGAAATTCCGACATACATTCCACGGGGAGAGAGAGAGAGAGAGATAAAAAAAATGTAAAAATGTTAGTGAAGCCATTGTTTTATGGGTTAAGCAAAATCAAAGAGAGTCAGGATCAAGTCCTCGTGATTTTTGTACGGTGTTTGATCCACACTTGGACTCCACTTAAAATAAAAACCAATTAAAAGAAAAGAGAGATTAAGTGGAGTCCAAGTGTGGATCAAACACCATAGGAGAATCATTCTCATACAAGAACCTGATCCATACTCAATCAAACATAGTTGATGTCATTGATCATTTGAGTTTACCTAACACCATGGCCAGGGCCGCAGTTCACATGATGAACATGAACATTAGAGCATCCAGTTTGAATGGATACACAATCATCTCCTGTTAAGAACCATCACTTACCAATCAAGACATTATTATTATTATTAAAAAAAAAAAAAAAAAAAAGGAACAGGTGTGCCATTTTGGTTTAGTACGCACCCAGTGTACATATCAAGTCTTTACTTAACTGTCAACTGGGTACGTAAACACATATATGAAACCCCAACATGAAACATGGCAGCTCATTAGAGAACTTCTTAAGCAGCCTTGATTGATCAGCAAAGCAAATAATTATATGTATAAGAAAGAATTGGTGGGATTCATGTTCTAACCACATCCAATGTTGGAATGCTTTATTTCCACATCATGGGCATTTTGAAGGTGAATGCCATCAGTGTTGGGACTATCACCAGGTGAAGAGATGGTAATATTGTCAACCTTAACTCCTCCACTGCCATCAAATTTTAGATGGCACCCAGGACTGTTTATGATGGTTATGTCCCTAATGTTCACATTGTAGCTTGCATAGAACCTCAAAGCCTGCAAAAAGAAAACCCAGATAATTATAATAATCTCATCATATATACAGCCATTTTGATCCAAGAAAGATAATTTCTTACAGTTGGTTTCAAATCTGGTATATGTTTGGATCTCCTCTGCAAGAACAAACGAGAGAAAAAGTTGTGTTAGCACCTCATTGTGAACCAGAGAGAACCAAAGAGAAAGGAATGCATCCCTTATACTGATGACCTGAACATAGTTGACTCCTGAGGGATTCCACCAAGCAGAACCTTGGCCATTAACAGTACCAGTTCCTTGAATGGTGAAGTTATGAACCCACTTGAAGTTTATCCATTGAAACAAGCTGGATTTTGCCCACGAACCTATCTTTGGAGGAGCTAAGAGAGACCCATCTATCTGTTTAAAAAAGAAAAAGAAAAAAGAAACAGATGATATTCTGTTTCTCTTTCTCTACGTGAACAGTAATGAATAGCATTTTGGGTAAGCTTGGTTTGGTGGGAATGTGGGATTAAATGGCAAGAAAGGAGTATTGCAAACCTGAAGAACAAGATGAGGCATACATGGGCCCTGGAGAGTTAATGGTTTGATGAGAAATCTGAATTCTGATGGGATTTCCACTGTGGCCGCTGGAACCTTGCAGGCAGCTTTCCATGCTGCTACAAATGCCTGTTCTATTTCCCACATTGCAATAAGTTAGTACATTTGACAATCTCTCTCTCTCTCTCTCTCTCTCTCTCTCTCTCTCTTTGGTTTTACCTTTGAGTCATCAGAAACTCCATCACCCTTGGCACCAAAAGACAAGATATCATAAATGTTTGTGTGGGTAGGATATGGACCATAGTAAGGAGATGAAGCAGGTAAAGGGACAGGAGAATGCACTGGTCCAGCAGCAGTTTGGTTGTTGCCAGGCCGTTTCTTCTGTTTCTGATGCTTCTTGTTATCCTTCCTTGCCTCCACTGAGCTTGCAGAGTACTCAATAAGTATCACAATCAGGAGAAGCAGAATGAACAAAAGAGATAAATTCTTGACTTTCTTCATCCCTGATTGTTTTAGCAGAGAGAATTTGAGCTCTTGTTGGAGCTTCAGGTGATGCTCTAGTACTGGAAACAAACAGTTTAAATAGAGGAAGGTTACAATAAGTGATGGCCTTAAATCACCCTTAACAGTATTGCTCAAGATGTCCCTTCAAATTATGAATTTGGCCCAACTGATCTTTCCAGAAAAAGTTGTTTTTTATGCTAAATTTCACAAAGGATAGTTTGTCCTGTTCCTAACAAAGCTGAAACTAAAGTACTCTAAAATAAAGCCAAGATAAAGTGCTAGCTAGAAGCCTAGAACTGAAACCTTGTACATAGTTCTTGGTCATTATATAAGAGTAAACCTAAAAAAGGCCTTGGTTCCAACTATAGAATGAACATAGAAAGTGGAAAGGAAGTACCCACTTCAGCAATAGGGCTGTTATATATGTCTTGTGTGGAGGTTGGCAGAAGAACCCACAGAAGACACAACAAAGTTGGGCTTGTATAGGTGGGCCTAAGCCCGTGTTTCCTACCTCTTGATTAATTATATGACTGTGAACTTACCAAAATACCCCTGAAGCAATTTTCTCTTGTTTGCATAAAGTTGCAAATTAAGGAGTGTTCAAGCTCAATGTGGTTGGAGACAACAGTGGTAGGTGAGAGCTGAGGGAAGGTATTTTGGTCATTTGAGAGTGGAGTGGTGGGTAGTCTTTTTAGTTGGATAAAGTCCTAATTCATGGCTTATGGTGGGGTAGGATGGAATTTGTAGGGGGAGAGTTGTAGGTGTGGTTCACATGTTCATAGTTCAGAGATTGGAGGCTGGAAGGATAAAAAGGCCAAAAAGGGTTTCTCTAGTCACCTGTAGTGCTTTATGTGCAACATAAAATGCTTGTTTCTTGTCCTCTTCTAGCACGTGGTGGGCACCCGTTGGAATTGTCGGTGCCTTTATGAGCTTATGCAGCCACGCCATGATCTACAGTATTTGGACCCTCTTTCTCTCCACTCCCGAAGGGACAGAATACCACTGGTTTTACAACTCGGATTGAAATTGGTTGAATCCATCGATTTTTATTAAACCCGATTCTACACATTGGTCCACAGCCAGCCTGAGCGATTCTGATTGAGTTCGACCGATTCTAACTTGAATTGATATTAGAAACACTTCGAGATATAAAAACTTTTCAGTATGGGAGGAAGATGTTACTTTCTCATATCAACTTATAGGGGTTGATCCTATATTGATTTATATGGGAATTGATGTAGGTTGATATGATCTTGGGTCTCCTCACCTTATAAGCCGATTTATAGGATTGAGTTCTTCTAGAATTTTATATGTGCTCAAAAGGACAACCTGGTATTAACAAATGAGAGCCCCTTAGAAAATGTTACCTGATCTTGATCCGGAAAGATTTAGGCAGTGTTGGTAATGCATTTATTCTCAAAATGTAATGCGTTCTGGACTAGAACGCATTCAATAAATAAGAAGAAGAAGATGTGCGTTACAAACATACCATGACGGTTGTGGAGGAGACCAACCAGTTGATATCTGAGATCTCTTCTTACTTCAAATATCTCTAATACGAACCTGGGTAGGAGAGAATCTTTGGTAGAAACCCATGACGTGTTTGCTAAAGCATTCTCAGTTATAAATGCATTCTACATTTTGAAAATGAGAATGCACATCCTTAGAATAGATTAGATCTTTTGCCATTGTCATTGGTGATGTCACGTTATAATTGGGCTCTGAATTATTCATTAAATCTTTTTCCTTAGGCTTCGTTTGTTTCGGTGTAAAATTTTACCAATAAAATTTACATATGAAAATTTTAAATGGAAAATTTTACAAGAATAATTTTACATGTTGATAAATTTTCCTATTGTTTGTTTTCAAAAAGTAAAATAAGGAGTAAAAGACCATTGAAATTTCTAAGTCCCAACTTAACTCAGTATTGATATATATCGTTTGATGAAATGACTCACAAAAATGAAATCGTTTCTGGTTAACAAAGCATACAATATCGCTCCAAAACCAACAATAATTTAAAGAAAATTTTGAAATTGATTCAACCCCAAAGATAACCAAAACATCTCAGGCCTTGCCTTCCCCTCTTAGTCACAATGACACAAGCACCAGTCTCCTCGTGGGCAATAGCACAGCCCTTGCCAACATCTCCATAACCACAGTCGACAGCAACTTTGCCGGCAATCATAACATCAATGGCCCTCATCAAGCCATAAATGGGAAAAAAATCGTCTGCAATTCCGATCTCGTACAATTCCGTGCAATACCACCTTCAGACGGTGACACGTGTATTGATACCCATACAATGGTTCAGATCTGATTTAAATGCCTCTTCACTGATTTAATGTTTTATTAGTTGTACCAAATCTGGACCATTGAATTGGTATCAATACACGTATCATCGCCTGAAGGTGGTATTGCACGAAATTGTACGAGATCGAAATTACAGACGATTTCAACCCCCATCAATGAGTGAGCGGCAACATCCATAGAAGTTGTCGAACTCTCTCTAGGTAACAGAGTAGTTGACGTTGATGGCTGTGAAGAGCAATGTGTCGTTAGCTTACATTTGCATCATCTTTATTTAATTCACTCTATTTGTATCTTTCTGCGACATTTATACAAACAGAAAAGGTGGTGTTAATTGCCATACCGAGAGAAGAACAGAGAGTGAGGAAGCTTCGTGGTATCTCTCAACAGGAGACAAGTTAATGATACAATGGGAATCCTCATTGCCCTCACTGGTACTGTATCTTTTTCCACCTTGAAAACGACTCCCCCAAGCCATCCTAAAAAGGTTGGAGATGAGAAGGAAACATACTGGGGGGCCTGTTGGTCAGGAGGAGATTGAAAGAAGCTAAGATTGGAACCAAGGTCATGCTTCACCCAAAGATATTGCAGGAGTACCAGCGAACCTCGACACCCAGAAAAATAAGATTTCGATGAGAACGATAGTCTGAGTGGCCACGTGAAGAGAGAGTGATTCAATCTCCTTTTAAGGGTTGCAAATATCTGAGTAGAAAGACGTCATACCAGGCATCTTGACCTCAGAGAGCTTGATCTTGAGCAGATTGAAATCGGCCTGCAACGTGTCTTTAACTTAGTATTTTCCAACTGAAGAGGCCTTCCTAGCGACTAGCAGAGTCATTGCGTTAAAGCCCCAAAAAAAATCTGTCGCTTCTGGTAAAGAACAGGGCAGAGAAGGGTGAACCGAAAGAAAAGTTCTTCGCAACAGGGAGCGACTCACTATAATGGAGAAGATACCGGGGGAGAGGCCATAGGGAAAACGATGGCAGAGCAGCTATGCGAAGGCGATGGGGAAGACGAAAAGAGAGAGAGGTCTCCTCGTTTTGTTTCTTTCGATTTTATCGAGAACGAGAATTTATCGGGAGTTTTACCGGCGATTTTCCGTCCATTTTTTACGTAAAATTTATTGAGGAATTTTCCGGTAAATGCTATGGTTTTGGTAAATTTTCCCTAATGAAAAATTTTCAAATTAAAAACAAACAACCGAAAAACTCATTTTACGATAAATTTTGTTTTACCGACTCTTTTACGTCGAAACAAACAGAACCTTATTATATGAAGTTGAAAATACAATTTATTTATCCAAATAGAGGGTCAAATCTCATATTTAGAGATTCTTTTTCTTTCTTTTCTTTTTGGGGTGGGGGTTAGAAAGAGATTCTCTTTTCACTATGGTGAAATTTATTAGTCCAATTGGTGAAAAGAATCTAATCCTCTTCCACATTTGGTGAAAGTTTTTCGTTATCCATTTAAAATGAAGATAAAATCTCATCATATATGTAGTCAATCTCATTTAGTTAGGGTAAGGCTGAATTGTTATTATTGTTGCTCTATTGGAATATGGTCTAGAAGTTTATAGAAGATTGATATTCCATTGCATATATATATATGTTATACTTTAAGAAACAGATTTAAATTTTTAAAAATTCTCTCCCATTTCTCTAGGAATGATTTAGATTAATCACATGTTGTTAAATTTAAAAACTCTCTCTCTCACTTCTCTTGTTGGACAACTATAGTCAATGGAGAAGAATAGCTCTCATCATAGATCCAACATGAAACCTATGAATTATCATTATCTATAAACTAATTATGTGTGAATCATATCATAATACATGTATGTACCATTACATATATTGTACAAGAATGCTAAACAAACATATAGGCTTGTGTGGCTTTTAGGCATTCCCAACCACGAACACAATGGGTCTTACTATTTTCAAGGGAAGAATCAGAATGTTCTGTGGTTGAGGCTTGAGGGTGCCCCAAAGCCATGTGAACCACATGGTTACTATATTTCACTATCTTTATGGGACATTTTTTTTTCTTTGTTGGTGTAAAGTATATATTAGTAATTTTCATTTATATATTTTAATTTAATTTAAGAAAACTAAAGTTTTAATTTATTAAAGTCATAAAATTCTATGGTTGTGTATTTATATCTAAACAATTTAATTTTTATGTATTCCTATAATTTATTTCCATTTTTTTTTTTTGTTATATTTTATTATGCTTCTGTGTGCAACACTAAAAAAGTGAATTAACAATACTCTATACTTCAATTTTTTGCTTCACTACACTGACAACAATACTCTAACAAGTGATTCCTTAAAAATAAATAAATTGATGGAGACCAATTGCACTTGTTGATCCAAACCAATTAGCAAAATCAATTTAATAATTTATTTTAGGGTAATTTACAGTGCCACCCCCTGAAGAATGCCAATATTAGAGGGACACCCCCTCTCTTTCATCAAATTAGACTCGGACCCCTTGCCGTCAGTCACTGTTAAGTGTCGACTTAAAATGACCATTATACCCTTGCTATTGAAAAACTCATATTTTTATATTACAGTGAAGCTTTCAAATACAGAGAACGACGAGGAAGACGCTTCCCCTTGTTCTCTCCTTCTGTAATCATCTTCTACATCGATAACTTCAGTTGCGTTTGGGGGAACCAGAGGAGTCAAGACATTTACTTCTTCTGCGCCTTGAAGGGCTACGGATTGAACGGGATTTGAAGAATGGTTCTGGTTTCGGTTCCGGTTCCGGTTCCGGTTTTGGTTCCGTGAAACCCTTTCCATTCTTACGGGCGGAACGTAATCTTCATCTCTTTCCTCCTCTTCCTCTTCCTCTTCCTCGTTGTCGTCTTCTTCTTCTTCGTCTTCTTCCTCTTCCTCACTCCTCACCTACAAAAGTATCAAGTGGATTCTATGTGATTTCAAACACGAGTAGACTTTATCAACCACCTTAAGAAGCCATATCCACAATTCTCATGAAATTGTCTTGATCAAGCATAAAGATATCTATGCACTGCCTCCAGCAACCACACATTCCCCAGGTTAAATGGAGAAGAAATGATGGGAAGTTGACTTACCGAATGGAAGACCAGTCAAAGCCAGCTGTGCAATTTGTATTTTTCCATGTTCTAACCAAGCTTGGAACCACTCCAAGCATTGTTACTTTAGCATCCTACAGATAGTGCAGAAGGGATTCATACAAATTAAGGACTAAATGGAAATAAAGCATCAAATCAATTCTCAGTTACAAGATGTTCAAGTGACTAAAAACGAGTGAATCAGATACTTCTTCTGCGCCTTGAAGGGCTACGGATTGAACGGGATTTGAAGAATGGTTCCGATTTCGGTTCCGTGAAACCCTTTCCATTCTTACGGGCGGAACGTAATCTTCATCTCTTTCCTCCTCTTCCTCTTTCTCTTCCTCGTTGTCGTCTTCTTCTTCTTCGTCAAATTCTACAGATTCTTGTGGTAATTCTATTAAATCTGGCGTCGATGCGGTTTCATCGTCTTCTATCCATCCATAGTAAGGAAAGTTACTCGGCATACAGATTTCAGCCATCGCCATCGATTGAAGGAAAAAAAGGAGCAGAGGCGGCGGCGGTATTTGGATCGATGAGGCCGGATCTGTCGGTGGCGGATATGGAGCAGAGGCTGCGGCGGGACTCCTCTCTTCCCTACCCTATTGTGATTCTTCTGAAGCCTCGGGCTACAAAATCTTCAAGCTTCCTAAAAAAAGAACAGGGCTCACAGCTGCTACCATCCCGCTGACCTGAAGAAGAAGAAGAGCTAGAGAAGAAGAAGAAGAGAGGATTTAAAAAACAAAAAGCCTTATTGCCGGACCTGAACCGCTGACCAAAAAGAGGATTTAAAAAAACAGAAAATAAAGCCTTATTGCGTCGTTATTGTCGGTACCTTCACCGGAAGGGGTTGCAGCGGCCGATCGACTACTCCGACTTTCTCCTCCAACTCAGTGACTCACGCGGCGGATATGGAGCAGAGGCGGTGGCGGAAGGGATCTTCAATCGATTTTGGGAATACAACCATTAAGGGCAATTTTGGTATTTCCCTATTTTAAGGGCAAAATGGTATTTAAGAAAATTTTGAATTGCTGATGTCAGCATTTTTTATATATTTTGTAACGATGACTGACGGCAAGGGGTCTGAGTCCAATTTGGTGAAAGAGAGGGGGTGTCCCTCTAATATTGGCATTCTTCAGGGGGTGGCGCTGTAAATTACCCTTTATTTTATGATGTTTTTTAATTATTTTAAACTAATAGATATAAGAACGAAAAAAAAAAAAAAACATGATTGGTGGTAACATGCTACTAAATGGTAAAGGTCCACCAATAGAGATAGAGGGGTTTTTTTGTGAAAATAGAAGGGGTTAAATATAAGAGAAAAGTATCTCTCACTCCCGGGATAAGCTTCTTTCTCTCTCTCTCTCTCTCTCTCTCTCTCTCTCTCTCTCTCTCTCTCTCTCTCTCTCCTTCTTACGTGAAATTACCTTTTTACATGTTATTTATGAATTTATTCCGTCACCCCTAATTGATGTTCTATTCGACACGGTTTGCTTAAAGAACCCTCTCCCTTAGCATAGGTTTGGATGTTAGGCCTAAATAAATGATGGATAATTTGACCATAAAACATAAGATCGTTTGTGATTGCCCCAAACCCATTGTAGGTCTTATGAGGGGTGAACAAAGACTATACACAATACCAACATAAGGGAAAAAAATCGTCTGCAATTCCGATCTCGTACAATTTCATGCAATACCACCTTCAGGGGGTGACACGTGTTGTACCAGATCTGGACCATTGTATTGATATCAATACACGTGTCACCGCCTGAAGATGGTATTGCACGGAATTGTACGAGATCGGAATTGCAGACGATTTCAACCCCAACATAAGAGCTTCCAAGTTTAAAAGGGAATCTCTTCATCCAAGTGATTTGACCCTATAAATTTATGTGTAGTTTAGACATCCTACTAAACCCGGTTTATTTAAAAAGCCGGTAGGATGATGACCGTTGCTGATACAAATTTAAATTCTATCCTTCATTTTTCAGACACCCAATGGCGTCACTGTACTCATCTCCCTTGAAACATGAACGAGGAATTTAGTAGATCAAAAAGGATGCAAGGCTACGCTAGATTGTTAACCTTAGAAACTCCTAGAAGCTCCCAGCTTAGTAGGTTCCCGTAGTTGTCAAACCAGTCTTCTTGTTCTTCTTCTTCACAGCAGATCTTGTGGTTTTGTGCAGAACATCAAACCAAGTGCCTTTTCTTAAGGGTTTCTCCGGATTCATGAAGGGAAGCACAGAAAAGCTGTGATTTTGAAATGAGAACCTTCTTCTTGTTGTCTGTCAATCCAAACATATTTGGAATTTTCAATCTCAACCATAGGCTGTACTGATTTTTTCTGATTTGTAAAGAATTATTCATTATTTTTACATTTTAGGATTTTGGGACTGTCAAACCATGGGTATTACAGAAAACGGCAGGGTTGCTTTTGTTGTCTTCATTGTATCATGCTTTTGGGGGATTTCATTGGCGGACTCCCAGACAAGTATCGTAGGCTTATACTGCGACACAACTAATGCTGCGTCAGGTGCTTTTTTTGCCGATTACTTTATTCCCGCAATGGATAGTCTAAGCTCTCTTGTAAATCAAAATGGGTTTGGGACTACCGTTGTCGGAGAAGGCCCAAATGCTGTTTATGCTCTTGCCCAGTGCTTCAAAGACCTAAGTTCAGTAGATTGCGAACTTTGCTTCTCAGTAATTCGATCCATTCTCCCTAAGTGTTATCCTAAGATAGGAGGAAGGATTTTTCTGGAAGGGTGTTTTGGTCGTTATGAAATTTTTTCGTTCTTCAATGAAGCCATGGATTCAGGGGACTCAAAAGTATGTTCTTACAGTATGAACAGTTCCCTGCCTGATAAGTTTAAAGAAATTGTTAACGAGGCTGTTGGGAATGTTAGCACAGAAGCTATTAAGAATCAGGGTTTTGCTGTTGGATCGGTTTCAAACTCCAATATCTCAGTATTTTCTCTTGCCCAATGTTGGGAGAGCTTGGACAATCAGAAATGCAATAGTTGCCTACAAGCTGCTGCTTCTTTTGTCAATTCATGTTCTCCAGCTCTTGAAGGTCAGTCATTTAATGCTGGTTGTTATCTGAGGTATTCAACTGGGATGTTTTGGAATTCACTTCCGACCACCTCGAATTCATCAGGTAATCTTGAAGGCTTTCTTTCTAAAAGCTTAATCAAAATAAGTTAAATATATCACTTTCAGTTTTTAATGTAATCAAGAAGAGTTCAAAATTGCCCTCCCTCTTTTTGAAAAAATGAAACACAGAGAAACATGTTCCCACACCCACAGGTAGGTACCTGCACTAACACACACAGATATTTAGCTCTTCTATTTGAACTTTCTTTCCATGCTTAGGTCAATCATTTTTTTTTTTTTTTTTTTTTGGCTATAATGTCAACCGAAACTTGTTTCCAGGAAATCATAACACCTTATGGATTATCATTGGTTCTGTTGGTGGAGTTGCGCTACTTTTAAGTTGAATTGGGAATTGGAAAGCCAAGGGATACTTCCGCAGTTCAGATTCTAAGTCTCTTAAAGGTAAGCAGCACAGAAAGAAATTTATCAGAACTAAGGAGACAATTATGTGGAAGGAATTTTGATCTATTCAATCTTTTCAGCAGGAGCAGGATTTTCTGCTTCCATTTCTCAGTCCAAGCTCAATTTCAGATACCAGGAATTGAGGAACGGTACCAAGAATTTTGACACATCCAACAAGCTTGGGCAGGGCAGCTATGGAACTGTTTACAAGGTAGAACAAAGACTCAGAAAATATCTTAATATGTTGTCAAACCTGACAACATTTGTGACTAATATTTCTTTTCCCCTTTTTTGATATGTTGTAGGCTGTACTTCCTGATGGAAGAGAAGTTGCGGTGAAGAGGTTGTTCCTGAATACAAGACAGTGGATTGATCAGTTCTTAAATGAAGTGGATCTGATCAACTGCCTCCACCACAAAAATCTAGTGAAATTGCTTGGTCGCAGCACTGATGGCCCCGAAAGCTTGCTTGTTTATGAGTATTACTTCAACAAGAGCCTGGATCAGATTATATTTGGTATGTTGTTGTATCAAACTTTTCTTGTACTTTGTCTTAATTTTCGTAGAGGTTGCGGCTGACATGCGCAGAAATAAGAGTTAAGCCTATGTTAATGTTTAATGATTTACCTACACTGGTTATTTCGTAATCTAATTCTGATAATGTGAAACAGATCATAGCCGAGCAAAAGTTTTACACTGGGAGAAGAGATTGGATATTATTCAAGGGGTGGCAGAAGGTCTCTCTTATCTCCATGAGGAGTCAGAAATCCGAATTATCCACAGAGACATCAAAGCAAGTAATGTTCTTCTTGATGATAATTTTAAGCCCAAGATAACAGATTTTGGACGTGCAAGATCTTTTGCAGAGGGTCTAATCCATCTTAGCACTGGAGTAGCAGGAACACTGTAAGAGATCAACTTGGTCAATCAATCTTTTTATGTTTTTTGAATAAATATATGTTTGCCCCCAAACTTGCATAACACTATGCTGAGTTTTTCAACTTTCACCAACAATTTTTAATTTGCTGTAAAATTTTCAATCATTTGGTTAGCTTCTGTGATCTTTGAACTAAAAAAGCAAGTGTCTGCAGAGGATACATGGCTCCTGAGTATGTATTTCATGGCCACCTAACTGAGAAAGTTGACTTATACAGCTTTGGAGTTCTGATTCTTGAAGTAGTAACAGGTCAAAGGTGCAGCAGCGAGGTGGGATCACAGGGACGGAAATCTTTCTTAGCAAGGGTATGTAACTAATTTTCATTCTCAGAATGCCAAAGGTAATTTGCGGGCTTTTTATCTTTGTGTGTCATTCTGGAAATCACAATATATGCTAATTGTCTACAACTCAACTCATCATTTTTCCATCTAAACGGAGTTGGCTACATGAATACTTTTTATCCATTCAGCTCTATTCAAAGTCATACTTGTTACTAGTCCTAAGCTTTACATGTATTTCCTCACTTCTCCTAGAGTCAGTTTAGGTCTACCCCAGGTTCTTTTAGCTAATTGTCTCTACAGAGAATATATCACCCATGTTTTCAGGTCCTAGGCTGCAAGTGCATATCGGGCTTGCCAGGATTTCAGGCCTCTGGTTTAAGGAGGTAAAAAAATCATCAATAATGAACTCTTTTG
>NC_056560.1:7193112-7196592 GCF_013358625.1 Macadamia integrifolia | reverse complement strand
GTGGAACTTGTTAAGTCGGTCATTTCTGGGATTCCAATCCATAACTTCTCTATATATTGGTGGCCTGAAGGATCGATGAAGTTGGTTGAGCATTGGATGCGAAGCTTTGTCTGGTCAGGGGATATGGAGGTCTCGAAGAAGATTGTGATTAAATGGGATAAGGTGTGTAAACTAAGAAAAGAAGGTGGTTTGGACATCAGAAGATTGCGAGAAGTGAACTTTGATTGTTTGTGTAAATTGGCGTGGCAGATTAAACATGAAGACTCCATCATAAGTAGATTCTTCAAGGAACGATTTATTAATGTTGGTGGTTCACTGAAAATGGGATATTAATCCTCCTCCATATGGCCTGGCTTGAAGAAGGTGTGGAATTTTATTTCCGAACATGAGCAATGGATTGTAGGTAATGGGGAGAAAATCAATTTCTGGCTGGATCGGTGGCTAGACTCGAAGTCTATTGCAGAGCTCTCCAATCTGGATCAATCCCTTTTCTCTGGGACTAAGGTGAAAGTTGCTGATTTTATTGATAATTTCTCTTGGAATTTTCCTCCAGTCAACTCTATTTTCCTTACCCAAAAGTGGGACCAAACAAAAAATATTCTCATCCAGAATGTAGAAGACTCTTGTGTTTGGCGGTTAACCTCTTCAGGTGTTTTCTCTATAAAATCAGCTTGGGAAGAATATATGGAGAAACACCAAAAAGTTAGTTGGTATTCTTTTATTTGGTGTTCTGGTATTCAGCCAAAACAAGCTACTTTTGCTTGGCGAATGATACAGAATAAATTGTCAACCGATGACAATGTTTATAGAAGAGGAATTCCCCTTGTATCTCAGAGCTCGCTGTGAAGCAAAGAGGAGGAGTCGCTGATCCATATTTTCTGCAAATGTGAATTTTCTTCTAGCATATGGAGAGATTTCTGCTTTGGCTTTGATGTGCAATGGCCTCCATTTGTGAACGTGGATAATCTCTGCGCGTGGTGGAAACAAACTGCTAGAAAGTGTTATTTTAAAAGAGTGTGGCTAAGTGGCTTCTCCCTTCTTCTATATTTCAAATGGTAGGTAAGGAATGCAAGATGATTTGAGGAAAAATCGATAACAACCAATCAATGTTTAGCAATGGTAAAGAGTGAGATTAGCCTTCAGGAAATGGTGGTTTCTGGCTCCCCCCTTCCTTTCGAGGCAATTCTTTGTGCTAGAAGGCTGGGTATTTCTAGAATTCCCTATAAATCCAAGGAGATCTTAGAAGTTTTCTGGTGTCCTCCCCCTCCAGGACGGGTAAAGCTTAACTCTGATGGGTGCTCCCTAGGGAACCTAGGAAAGGCAGGGGCTGGTGGAGTGCTCTGGAATGATAAAACTGAGGTGATGCAATCTTTCAGACATTTTTTGGAAGTGCACACAAACTTTGAAGCTGAAGTCCTAGCAGTTATTTATGATCTAGAAATGGCTAGAACGATGCGTGTTACCCAATTATGGGTTGAGTGTGACTCGGTGGCCGTGGTTTTACTTATTTCTCTATGGAAAGTCCCATGGTATGTGCTTCAGAGGTGGATGAGCCTAGGCCCGTACCTACAGTCCATAACCTGGAAGATTACTCATTGCCTATGTGAAGCTAACCCGGTGGCTGATTTCCTTGCAAAGTCTGCCGCAAAATTTGAAGAGTCTTCTCCTGTAGTTTCCTGGCCCGCGCTTGTTGCCATGGAGTTAGAAGTTGATAGGCACAATTTGCCTAGATACTGTTTTAAATAATGGTGTTTTGCTGCTTTCTTTATTTTTTGGTTTGGCTGGCTTTTAGCTTTGATTTCTTATCTGCTGATCGCAATGTTGAAGGTGGATTAGTCTTCATCTAATTCCATACAGCTTTTTCATTTTCCATGTACATTCTTTCTTTCTTTTCCCTTCTTTTTTAATACATATGATCTTCTAGCGAAAAAAATAGAATAGTTTTTCCTTTTAAGCATGGATGATGGAATCATGGAACTAGGTGAGTCATGGATTGAATGATGTGATTTTGAACTTTTATATTCCTACAGGACAATTTCTTTAGAAATTGGATTACTGTAACTATTGTTTCCATCACCTAATGATAGTTTTTTCCTAGTTTTTTATTGTATTGTATATTTGAACTACAGTAATCTGATCTTTCTAGGGGTACATATCAAGTTAATTACTTGATAAATAAAAAAAATACAATAAATTATAAAAAAAAAAAGGTCCGAATTTTTTGCCCGACTTTTATTTTGTAATCGAATAATTCTCGAATCCGAATCCGATTTTTATTTTGTCCACTTTTTTTACCGAACCCTTAAATTGACCAGTCGAATTATTATAATTCTCAGTCTGAATAATTCCTGAATCCGAATTTGCTAACTATGGGTGCAACAGCTTCAGAGAGAGAGAGAGAGAGACCATGCGTCGAGTGCCAACTTTTAATGAGATCTTGTCCTTTGATTTTTCCTACAACTTTTAAGATCTTAGAGAGATGAGTTGAAGAATATTAATTTATGTGGATATGGCCTTCTCTGGTGCTCACCTTGTCTAGCCTTCTAGGTTTTTCTTAATTTGATGTCCTAACTATAGTTTTTTTATTTTGGTAACTAAAAAATGGTGCTTCATGGTAGTGATCATAGCCCCAGGATAAGCCCCCGTACGGCAAGCAGCGCTTCACAACCAGCCGACTCAAGCGATGATGGGTTGAGGGCATTTTCACCACTAGGCTACCAACCCCATTGATATGTCCTAGCTACAGTTATTTACCAAATGTATGGGTATTGAATATATCAAAAACTACTACTCTTTTAACCCTTTTTTTATTATTTTTTTTTATTTTAACCTTCCACGACTAGGTTCCTTTTCACATGAGGTTGGGACAGGGGTGGGGCGGTAGGAGGTTGTAGAGGCATAAATGGGGTGGGGTTTACAGGATTTCAATAGCGAGATGGGAGGTGTTTCTGGGCCGGGAATAGGGGAGGAAAGAATTATGGGGAATTGGGAGCAGAGAAGGGAAGGGCAAGGTGGTTGTGGAACAGTCGAAGGTGTTCCACATCCTTCGGTCGTCGGTTTAGGGAAGAAGAAGGAGCAATAGGTGCCACTCCTGTAACACCTTAGAAAAATATAAAAATAAAAAATAAAATAAAAAGTAGAAGAAAGAAGGAAAAGGGCGCAAAGTGTTTGCCTGTACTTTGTTGGATCTATTTAACTATCTGATTGATTCAGTGAAAATATATAGTTTTCATCTGAAGGCAGACCATACTGATCAATATTAGTATTGGTACCGATATCATGATCTAAATCCATGACTATATGAGGGTACCAGAACCTCTATCTTATATGTGAATGTGATCTAGACTCCTCCTTTTTAAATAAAAAAGGGTTTTAGGTTTGAAAGTACCATTCTCGATGAATTTAATAGATCCTTTTAGGAGGCCCCAATGACCATGGATCGAACCTATCTAATTTTTACAGTACAATGGTTGGCTGTTC
>NC_056560.1:7167352-7193079 GCF_013358625.1 Macadamia integrifolia | reverse complement strand
AGTTCATCCAACGATAAACCTAATCTAAATTTTAAAGCTATGACACAATGACACAATGACACCCGAACGAACAAAATATTGAATTAAATCATACCGGTCTTTACTGGGGTTTATCACTCATTTTTGTACTTGCTATTTTATTTTCCAATTATTTTTTCAATTAAGAAAAGGAGTCTCATCCACATAGATAGAATCCATAACATGAATTTTACTTGGGTGGATTCCATTTGTGTGGATCAGTCCCATGCGGACGAGAAGCTCACCCACTCTCTAGGTTTAATCAAGAGTTACCAACACTACTAATACCTGTAACACGAGGATAGGATAGGACGAGAGGTCGCCTGAATAATCAACTGCCGGAATAAGCCGTTTGAGCTCCATTGTCCACGGAAAATCCCCGAAACTATCGATATCGGAACTAGTTTCAGCCTCGACAAACAACACCCCTTCACCGTTACAGTTGATCTCGTCACGACCATCTTTGTCCTTCCCTAACCTCCCTGCCATTGGGTAGAACGGCACAAGAGCCTTGCTCAATGCTTCCTTCAGGATATTGGAGTCGAAGAAGTTGGAAGAATTGTTTGGCCTGTAGAAATAAACGCTCGGAGTATGCATATTCGATACCACCAGATCGAGGCTGGCGTTCCACAGCCTCCTCTGCGGTGTATCTTGTGCGGGACGCACCATAGTTGACTCCTTCACCACTATTATCATCTTTAACCTGTACCCACAAAAGCGAGAAAGATTAATTTGAAACTTAATTAAAACCGTTACGATCCTCTCCAACGCCTTAATCCGCTTAATACAGTTCTCCCAGTCGTCCCATGAGCGTTGAGCGCATTGGAGAGGAGTCGGATCCAATTCATAGCATCAATGAGAACTCTGGAAAGATAGATCAGCTTCAGCCAAGGAAACTCACCTGTAACGGAGACGAAGCGGCCCAGTGTTGGCGGAGAAGACTAGAAAAGAACGGACAATGGTTTAGGTATTTTGGTATTTTGGAGTCAGCGAGATTGGATTCTATATAAGGTATTTGCAATTACATTAGATGGCTAGTTTTTACATCAGACGTAATAAGAGAGAATAGTGAAAGGACAGACAAAGACACAAAAAATAGGGGAGCAGAAGGATCCACGCATTCTGAGAAGTCCGGGTATACGGCATTTGTGGCCAACGCATTCAAGAGTCCGTATCTCACTCAGACCCTCTTAAATAAATTCTGGATTGGAATTACGTTGGTGGACTCCATTGAGAGGTTTACATAGGAGAAGTATGAAAATGTTCTTGATCCGTGGATTTAAAATCAATTTTCCCTCTCTTCATTTAATAGATTTTAAATCTATGATCTAGCAATGTATGAAAATGTTTTCGTACGTAAACCTTATCCATTCATAGTTCCATTGGTATATGTTTTTCAATCTCAATTAATCTGTGAAGTTTAGAAGTAAAAATTTGAAAGGATATCAAGTTTGATATCACTTTTTGGGAATGAGAATGATGATGCACCTTAATATGGTTTCTCCTTCAAGTTGTCGATCAAGAATTGAGATGAGAAAGTAGAGGTAGAGGGAGAGGTAGATGTAGAGGCAGGTTGAATTGGAAAAAGATCTTCTCCAACACCAATGACCTTCCGACTCATCTAAGGGCTGAGATGAGTTGGACACAGCATCCCAAAACTTGCCAGAATCTAAGAATACATGTCCAACTCCTCTGACCATTGGAGGGGAGTTGGATGCCCAAGTCATTGGAGAGGAGCTGGTGTTGATTCGGGTCCAATCATACAACAACAACAACAACAACAACAACAACCACCACATGTAAGATTTCAAATTAGGTGGGTAAACATAGTCAAAGATTTGTTTTCAAAACCGGTTTAGTGGTATTGACTACAGATGGAGTAAGCAGAAAGAATCCAATATTATTGATAAGTGATCTCTATGAAGATATTGGATTCCATTAGCACACCTTAATTGTATGAAATATTTATTACCATATGTGGACTTAAGGTATTGTTTCCTTAATGGGGAGGAAACTCTAATTTCTTTGCAGGGTTAGTCCCTACCCTCACCCCTATACATAGTTATCACTGACCCATTAAGTGAGGCTAATGACCTAAAGCAAAATGAAAAGAGGGTGGATCAGACCAACATTGATCGTGTTGTACAAGGAGCATAGCAGAAAACATTAAGGAGTTGTAATTCTTTAGCCATGGATTCAGGTATGCCAAAAACCTGGCTATGTATTCATTGTTACATACTTATCTGATCTCCATGTGATATATTGCAAGTATATTTTCTATCAATGGTATTAGAGCGGGTTCATGGTGACAATAGGCTGTAAATTTTTTTTAACTTAATTATCTGTATTGGTAGCTGATTCAATTTAAAATAATGGTTACTGTGTACATTGGCCGTAACTATAACTATGGCTGATATCCTCCAAAATTGCTTTTCGTACCCTTGACTCTAGGCTTCTAGAAAGTCATAGGGATCAATTAGATTGGAATTAATAAAAAAAAAAAGTATTTCGTAGTAATGGTTGCAAATGTTTAATTGCAGGTATGCCCATCAACATTAGGTGGTCAGAATCTCTCTTGAGATCTAAGGGTTATTGTCTTGTTATTCCCGGCATTGAACGCTGACATATTGGTCACTTGGATCAAATTGGTATTTTCAATGGGAAAGTTTCCAGATCGGTTGTAGCTCATAGTGGTCGGAATCGGCAGCGTTCAACCCCTGAAACCTCAAACATTATCCTTCTTATACTTTGGATAACGAGTCGTTTTTCCAACGTCCGTTATGGGGGATTTTTTCACCGGAGCTAAACCTTTGTTCGTCAAATTCTAAGGGTCATCGACTCTTTGTTTTTGCCGCTTTATGCAGTGTCGGTTCGACTTGCAAAGGCGGTGGAAATCTGTTTGAAGAAGAGAATATAAAAAATTAATAAAGTTAAAAGAGGATTTTATTATACTATTGTTGTTGAGGCTAACAGATCATTATTATGTCTCAAGTCTCAATCTTATTATGCTTGTATCCTCCCCCCCCCCCCTCCCCTCCCCTCCCCTCCCCTCCCCTCCTTTTCTTAAGGTTAATAAAAATAAAATGAAATAGGTTTTCTTTATGGGCCATTTCTCGGTCACTTTGCTAAACAACATTGGTTTTAATTTTGGCTTAGACATTTTATAATACAATAGTTTATTGTAGACTTAACTGGTTTGGTACATAATAAAACCATAAGTTTAATAATTTATGATTTTACTTCTCGTGACTTTTGATTTAGTTATGACTCATTAGCGTATTATATGATTTTGTTATTGCATATTATTTCTTGTGCTATTTTGTTTAGTCACTATAGAAAAATGTTATGCAACCCATGATGTCATATTTTGTCATGACATGGAAATATTAAGCATAGAATATTGTTCTGATATATCTCTATAGGACAATAACATTACTCTGTGACAAATTTGGTTGACCCGTGAGGTTGATCCCTAGACTGAGTCACCAATTGGTTGATGGATTTAACCTTGAATTATTGGGCTTAAGTATTTCAATTTTTTCATATTAATTCATATGGGCTTGGATTTTGGTATTTTAAAATCCAATCAGTTGTTAAATTGTTTGAAATTTTGGGTTATTAAACCTTTGATCTGGGCCATTTTCGTTTTAAGTGAGCTATTTTTTTTAAGCCCACTGTTAATTGTGTTTTGGGCCTCAATGTTCAGCACAGGACAGGGGTCATATTTATTTTGGATACTTAAGGGTCGTGGGTTTAACTTCATAATGTTTTAAGTCTATTAAAAACTATTAAGTCATGAGCCATTGGAGATTTCATTTATTTAAAAGAATAATGGGGTTCACTTGAATCGTGGACCAAACCAAACCGAACCATGATCAAACAAGATGGGGGCCACACATGATTGAATCGATTTAGAATCGAACTAAACTATTTGAGTCAGGTTTCAACCCGACCCAATGACCCATATTTTTTACACATTTGGGTTTTTTAGTTATCACGGTAAGCTTGGGCTTGGTTTTTTATTAGAAGGTTGGAATTCAGTGTGTAATGGGTTTACATTAAAATAGTATTTAATGGATTTTATTGAAAACCAAAATAATGAGTTTTAAAGTTGATTTTAAATTGTTTTGAGCTTGGGCTTATAAACTGGGGGTGAATTAACTATTTCTTTTACAATTTTAATGAAACCCAATTGTGAAACCATATAAATAGATAAGACTTAAACTGTTAATAAAGGTTCAGTCAGAAATCATCTGGTTTGGTTTAATTATTGGAATTATTTATTATTATTTTTAAACCTGATTATGATAGTTGCCATTGGTTTTGAGTTTTGGTTGTTATTATGGCAATATAGTTCTTGAAATCATATGTAAATGGATGTGATGCTAACATACACCTACATCTCACTGTATTGATAATATGCAATTGTAAAAGTAGTATAGATTATTAATGCATTATGTGTTATTATCTTACCTATTTAAGGCCAAACAGAAACGATCTGTAGACCGTAGGCATGTGGTTTATTTGTTTTATCTTATTAAATGAAAATTGATTGGTTTGTCACATGTATTTTTTACTGTTTATATGGTTTGACTAGTGGAAGGATGAAATTCATAACTATTTTGAAACATTTGTAGTGTTCTGTCTTTGTTCCAGAACGACTTTAAAATTTTATTTCTATTTATGAATGTTTCTATATTGGTTTATCATTACCATGATATTGAAAATTTATTTATGAATGACAAAGGTAGAAAATTAATGGCATTTTGTGCTTGCATGTCATATTTGAAACACCCTATGATGAATAAATATATTAGAATTAAACTGGGTGTAAGCTTCAGTATATGATTAGTTGCATAACGTATTTCTAGGGAACTATGAAAGGGTATATGGTTGTCCTTGTTGAAAATCTAGTCACATGGCAATGATGACGTGGCCAGTTTGGGTGACGTGGATGAAAATTATGACATGACAGTGTCCAGTGTCACCAATGAGATAACAGAGCCACTTGGTATGCATGGAGTGGTTTGATACATCCTTAGTATGTGGTGCGGGTTTTTAGGTCAAAATTGATAAAATTGACCTATTTATGCTCGGGGATATTTTTGGCAGTGAAAATGATATTTTTGGAAGATTATTTCTTCATGAAAAAGATAGATTGTAATTTATCTAGTCTAGTGTATCTGATTTTATCGCATTCCGATACCGCTTGAAGAAGTTACGGCATTTGTGGTAGTCGATGGCAGTTTCAGTATCGAAGATGAATTTTTTAAAGGAAGTGTTCTCCATGTAACAATACGATAAAAATCCGATCTTTTCAATGGTTCTGATTTCATCGCGTTCCGATTCCGTATGAGAAAGATGCGTCATTAGAAAATCCTAGGGGCATTTTGATCTTTTTACATGGCTAATTCAGATGATTGAGTCTTCTAGAAAGTCATAGAGCATCCAATCACGGTTCCAACGCACTTCATTTCATCTTGATCGGATATCGTATGAAAAATTTATATATATATTTCTGTGACGTCGATTTGAAAATCCAAACCGAAAATTCATCAATTGCTCTAGGTGTTGGGTGGATTTTTCGGAATTTATTTTTGAAATTTGAAGGGCTTTTGTGCAATTTCAATATTTTGAAGGTCTGAATTGCAGGGGTTCTTTAAGCACTAAAATATATGGAAGCAGGGGCTTAATTATAATAAAGAGGAGTAAAGGGAAGTGAAATGGATGGTCCAGATTCGACCACGTAGGCTTGATGCCCATCCAAAGGCTGCTGAGATTTTGCACTGAAATGGACGAGATAGATGCTTGCGTGTGGAATTTAATTGGTTAGGTGAATAAGCCTTGAAGCTCTGGCGCTACACCTTATCAAGGTATATTGTGGTGTTTTGCTCGTGCATAGAAGGTATTAAAAAGATTCCGATCCAAAGGATCTCATGAGATCTGATTAAAGCCAATGTTGAAGGATTCAGATCCAATGGTTGATAAGCCTTTCATTTTTGTGAAAAATCTGAGAAAAATAACCAATCAAAAATCGATAACAAAAAGTGACAGCTAACCGCTGACATCAGCATGATGTCATCAGTTGACTCCCTTATTCAAATCTTGTGGCTGAGATTTATTATCTGTTATTTTAATCAGACGGTCTAGATTAAGAGATTCCCTTTGATGAGATATACGGTCAGATTTACGCCACTATTCGCGTGCCGCCGGCGTATCCTATGCCAACCTCCGAAGATTCCATTTTGAGTGTTTTGGTCGGTCCAACTTCAAATGGTCATATCTCCCTCATCTTAACTCCGATTTGGGTGATTCAACTTTGAGATTCTTTATCTCTCCGAGCTCCACACACCAGAGGGAAGAAATCAGCCAGAGGGGTTACTGAGGTAGTTAGAAAAATGAGTTGAAACTCATGATAGGCTAAGGGTTTGAATGAAAGACTTTCATCCTCTTACACTTAATCCATAACCCCCATTAGAGACTTAGGAAGCTGCTGGAAACCAAGGTAGTACGCTCTATTGGTTGTTACCAAGAGAGAGAAAAAGAAAATGGAAGAGAAGAGAAGAAGAGGAAAATAGAGAAGATTTTTTTCACTCTCTTTGTGTGTGTCTTGAATGCCTCTCAAGAAAGATTTTCTCAAATCCAATTAATGGAGTTTGATGGTTCTTGTTGAGAAAACTATTTTTCCATTAAAGCTTTATTTACAAGGAAGACTAGAAGAGGAGAAGTAGAGAGAGAGAGAGAGAGAGAGAGAGAGAGAGAGAGAGAGAGAGAAGAGTGTGTGTGTGAATGTGAATGCCATTGTTGCTCCATGAAAGTAAAGGCAAGGAGAAAAGAAAGAAGAAGGAGAAGAACCTAAAATTTGGTTATTGTGAGTTGCTTCCAGAAACCCAAGTGCCAACCAGGGTTGAAGCATTGGCGGCACCGAGACAACGTGGTTGTGGTTCGCATCAAGTGGAGATCGATATTATTGCATCTCTGACGGTTACTCCTTGCCAAGGTAACCTCACTCTTGCCAAATTTCTATTATTATAAATCATTGTAGGCAAGATGTTTGATAAAATGCTTAAGTGATAGTTGTAGTCTATTTGGGAAAAGTTTACATGTATGAATGCTTCACTATAGGGCATTGCTATAAGCCCAACTTTATTTTTTATTGGTGTTCAGTGGGTCCTAGACACAGGGGCTATGTATTCCTTGGTAGTTACAACTACCTAAACCTATTTTCCATGGGTGCAGCCTCTCAGATCATTCTGAGAAAACTAGGGTGAAGACCTAGCTATTGTATGTCATTGGTGGAAAATGAGAATGTGTTCCCTTGATTGTGGGTGCAGTCATAATTAGTATTGAGTAAATACTGAGCCCGACAGTGGACATTACTCCATGCATATAGGCAACTAGTCAAAGCATGTATTTCTTGTGTAATGGATGTATATGTTCGTATTTGTATTGTGGATTGGAGTGCTGGACTGCAGAATGGGTGTGTACATCTGGTAGACCTGACCACTTGGTGGTGCAGTGTAGATGTGTATACGACTATGTATGTATGTGACAGTGATTACCGTATAAGGTCTATGAGACAGCTCTCGGCAGCAATATAGGTTATGTGAGTAAGTTTCGCTTAACAGTAAGAATGGTCAGTAGTATACATAGCAGCTCTGTGTAGCATCAGTAAACTATACTATTGAAGTACAAATAATGATTGCCACATCAGGGGTATAGCTGAAAAATGAAAAAATATTTGATACACTGATTCACCCCCCTCTCAATGTCAATCGAGACCCAACAATGGTGAGGTGGATTCCACCAAAGTGATGTATCTTATTTTTTCATGGTTTTCGTTAGGATAGCATAGTAGGTGACATTTGCCTAAAGATGATGTCACCAAAGTTAAAGAAAATGACAGTAATCTAAGGTTTCTGATCCTAAAGATGAGGGGATCTTAAAAGTTATTGCTCTTTTCACAGTTAATACAAGAAAATGAGAGGACCAGTGTATTCATGTCCCAAAGAATAATGATGTAGTTTTAGTTATAACTCTTGAGTGATATAGTCATTACAGTGAATGCACGTAAATCTCACCAAGTTGAACTTTGTTATTAGTATGGTTTATTTAAATGGACCTTAATGAAAATTCGTTGTGGGTAGAGTTGACATCTTGAAGATTAATATTAGTGATGATACATATACTCACATTTGAGATGTTATGACACAAGATCATCCTACGTTGCTTATACATGTTGATGGTTTAATAACTATTTTCATCGTAGTTTTAATGAAATCTAGTTTTGGAATCTAATAATTGTATAGACCATAAACAGTTTATGCAAATGGAATCAGAAATCGTTTAATTTTGATTTATTGAAATGGCTTCTGAAATCTGTTTATACAGTTGACTATTTTGGTCATGTTTATTCAAGCCAACAGTTAGATTTAGTTCTAATATAAACTGATGTTGACTTCTATAAATGATATTTTTATTAGGTCATATAGTCTTATTCTCTTATATTAGTGAAAAAATAAATTATTATTTTATTGAGAGTGATAGATGCTTTACACATGTTTTATTTTGTATACTACCCTTGTTGTTTCATGAATTTTAAGTCAATCTGGGGTATTTCAATGTTTTCTTCGATGTTATATTTATCGTTCGTGACATCAGGTTTCATCATGAGACACATAATTATGTGTTTTAACACTCCATTATGATTGAAAATATCACAAGTGCATTGTTTACGTAATACTTCTTTGAATTTATATGCCCTATGTGAACTTGTGATAATGTGTAATTTTATTAAAAAAAATCATCGAAATAAAATAGATATATCATACTCGAATGATTTAAATGAGCCCATTGAAGTTTTAATCGCTTATTGATATAAAGCCTATGAAGTTGTTTACACTTGATATGAATCTAAGCCCATATTACTTTTATTTGTTAATGATTTATTGTTGTTTTGATCTAGTGAATTATTTGGTTCATGTGCCCTATTAACTAATGAACTGCTAACATACAGAAATTATGAGGCCTTATTGTGATTGACTTAAACTTTATGGGCTAATATTTGTATTAGATATTAAAGTCATTTAGGCTGAAAGTTCATATTTGTATACAACTTCGTATGTCTAATGAATTATGGATAAAATAACATATTTCATGTGTTTTTTGTTATCATGAATAAATGTTATGAACTTTCATATTTAGCACGTTGTCATTATAGAAAATAACATATTTAGATTTTTTATTTATTTATGCTAATGGCTGGAAGTATAAACGGTCATACTAAGAATATAATCACTTTGATAACTGCTAAATTATGGTATTACTATATTGACTATTGGGGTTTACAATGGATTACTTTTGTGGGTTTGTGTTGAATATTTTTATTAATTAAATATAGAAATATTTTATCCTGTTGTTTGTACCCAAAATCTAAACCCACGGGCATTCGATAGCAATCCAAGTCTATATGTTTTCATAATTTCAATGATTACGCTTCTACTTAATGTGGTAATTACTGAGATTGTAAAATTACTATTGGCTATTCGGGATGGATTGCAATCAAGGAGACAATATGACGAATGATGTGCTCCTGCCACCACAGGTGAGTCTTCATTTGGTTGGTTTTGCTTGATAGTGTGAGAGTGACGTTTTGGGCTTCATAGCTTTGGAGGTTCTTATCTTGCCACCACAGGTGACAGAATCTTCAAAGTAGTGTTGTTTTGAGCATCTCACCTTACATGTGAAAGATTTCACTATGTGTTGGGCGATCTTACCACCACAGGTGTGACCCCAATGACGTCGGATCTTTCCTCAGTTTCTGTTTTCCTACAGTTATTGAAAACAATACTGGGATAAATCTGATTAATAGCCCAATTAGTCAAATTTAATTATATTGTTGGGATGTTAATATGCCTTCTGTTCTTGCATATTGTATATTTTGGTAAATTGTATGATTATATTTGTCAGCTTTGACTTCCCAGTTATTATCTATTAAAAAAAATTTGAATGATTCTAATTTTAAGGAATGGAACTAATCCTTTAATATTTCTCTGGCTATTATGATAATATATTTTGATCTTGAATTGATGAGCCTCCTAAGCCAGTAATTGTTAATTATGTTCAAGCTAAGGTTCTTTATGAAAATGGGAGGAATCGAATAGGTCTATCTAAAGATCAGTGGGAGTAAACTCATAAATCATAAATTTCTGTAGAACTACATTATTATAGATTGTTGACTCTATATCTAAACCATTGAGAATGTTCTGTGACAACTTCGTTGTGGTTCGTTTCTCTCATAACAGTAAAAGTATTTCAGGCTCTAAACACATTGACATTAAGTATTTTTGGTCAGAGAGAAAATTCAAAAGTCACAGATTACCATAGAACAGATTGCTACAGAAAACATGACTGTAGATCCTCTTACTAAGGGCTTGACTCCAAAAGTCTTTCAAGTGCATGTCACTAATATGGGACTTACTAGTTCTTTTTATGCTTTTTATTAGTGGGAGTTTTGCTCAATATGTTCGCATTTGATTTTCAGTTTTATTTTATATATACGATGCATTATTATTGTTCTCAAGAATATATATGCATTTTTATTATGACCATTTGTTTATGTGTATACACTTATTTATTTGCCTCCTACAAAAAATTGAGGTTATATGTGGTGTATTGATCTCATTCGGTATCTGAGGTTCCAGTCAATACACACACATCCAGTCGCTAGAAAAGCCTCGTTTGATTGAGGTCTAGTGCTAGTGTTTTGGGACATCCAGACCTAGTCCCAATGAGCTTCTTTGATTGAAGCTTGAGCGTTTGGGAGACGCTTGTAGTTAATGAGACCTTCGGTATCTGTCTCATAGGGCTCATTTGGTTTTTAAGCCAGAATCAATTTGGAAATAGACATGATGATTACTATTGCATGTTATTTCCATACCACACTTTCATACTGTTCAGCCCAAGTCGATGATGTTATGAGCACTTTGACGTGTTTGATCTCATTCGGTATCTGAGGTTCCAGTCAATACACACACATCCAGTCGCTAGAAAAGCCTCGTTTGATTGAGGTCTAGTGCTAGTGTTTTGGGACATCCAGACCTCCCAATGAGCTTCTTTGATTGAAGCTTGAGCATTTGGGAGACGGTTGTAGTTAATGAGACCTTCGGTATCTGTCTCATAGGGCTCATTTGGTTTTTGAGCCATAATCAATTTGGAAATAGACATAATGATTACTATTGCATGTTATTTTCATACCACACTTTCATATTGTTCAGCCCAAGTCGGTGATGTTATGAGCACTTTGATGATCAATACGGTTGGGTGTTTGTAATTCTCATTCGGACCAAGGCATTTGGTTTAAGGTGCACTCCATTCGACACTGTTTTGTTTATGGCCACATTCAGTTTATCTAAACTGAAGAGTTTTTTTAAATAAATTTTAAAATCTAAAACTTGTGACATATGCTGCCCAAGTGAGAGATTGTAAGATTTCCAATTAGGTGGGCTAACATAGTCAAAGATTTGTTTTCAAAATCGGTTTATTGGTGTTGACTATAGATGGAGTAAGCAGAAAGAATCCAATATTATTGGTAAGTGATCTCTATGGAGATATTGGATTCTATTAGCACATCTTAATAGTATGAAATATTTATTACTATGTGTGGACCTAAGGTATTGTTTCCTTAATGGGGAGGAAACCCTAATTTCTTTGCAGGGTTGGTCCCTACCCTCACCACTATATATAGTTATCGCTGATCCATTAAGTGAGGCTAATGAACTAAAGCAATAGGAAAAGAGGGTAGATCAGACCAACATTGATCGTGTTGTACAAGGAGCATACCAGAAGACATCGAGGAGTTGTAATTCTTTAGCCATGGATTCAGGTATGCCTAAAACCTGACTATGTATTCGTTGTTGCATGCTTATCCGATCTCCATGTGATGTATTGCAAGTTTATTTTCTATCACTGCACTCCCCTTGGATCAACGGTAGAATCTCGATGCACTTTTTGTTTTCTTCCTATATCGTTGTTATCTGTTCTACCCTCTTTTACCCTTTCAATTCTCCCATTTTTCCACGTGAAGAAACCCAAACCTACCACCATGCATTATTCCAACACCTACCCACACCTTCATTTCAAACATTTATTGAATATTCCCATGTTTTCTCATCTCTTCTTTTAATTCTGGTAATGAAGAAATCCCATCACCCTCGCTATGTGAAACCACCCAGTGATAAACCACCATCTCTTTCACAACCATACTTGAGAAAACTGCCATCCTTCAACATACCGTGCCACTCAACTCATCCTCCTCTATCTTCCAAGAAAATACCGCCGACCCCAAACCAACCTCGCTCCTCAGGCTCCAATCTTTGTGGTCTCTCAATGACCTCGACCTCCCCCTCTTCCCATCTTGATCCTTCCACCTCCACCACCTTCCCATTGAGAGCTTTCTAGGGTGCTCCATCGCTTGATGGATCATCGATCATTGTAAGTTTCAAATATGAGTTGGAAACTCTTTGCTATTTCTGTAGGCGAATCACCCATTTGCTGGAACCCTAGTTATGTAATTCTCCGAATAATTCGGCTGAATAGAATTTTACGAATAATTCGGTCCGAATCTAAATCAAACAAAAAATTCTGAAAAATTCTCAACTCTATAGATTTTTTTTTTAAATTCACGAATAATTCGTCCAAATCGAATTTTATCAAAAAAAAAAAAAACAAACAAACTTTATGTTGAATAAGTCAATGAGCCTTAGAAATAGTGTGATTATTATACATTTATTATACCAATGTTACTTTTCTTCTTGTTTATAATAGAAACCGATAAAGTTTATCTTTCCTGAGGTAATTTCTCACACTTCTACAAAAAAGTAAAAAAATAAAAAAGTTCTCACCCTATTTTGGTTTGACTAAGTCTTACTGTCGTTACTCTCTATCTAGTCTTTAAGGTGAACACACATGATGAGTGATGTTAGTCTAGTTGAATTTGTCCTCACTCCCCTCTTAGTCTCTCTTTGATTCAATTATTTGAGTAATAGAAAATGAATTTAGAAAAAAAAAAAAGAACTAAATATATAATTTGTATGTTGTGTACATATGATAATTAATAGATAATATGAAATAATTATTACAAATATTAAAAATAAAATCCGAATTTTTTGTCAACTTTTTAGTTTTATAAACGAATAATTTTTGAATCCGAATCCGAACCTGAATTTTATTATCTCCGTTTTTTTATCAATATTTTGACAGAATCGATGAATTAATAAAACAAATTAATCCAAATAATTCTTCATCCAGATAATTCTTGAATCCAAATTAAATAACTATGGCTGGAACTCTGTCCTACTTTTCCCCACGCACCTAAACATGATATTTGTTTAACTGCTGCTTAAATCGTGTAACCAATGAAGGTTGTCGTACCACTAACAGTTCTTACCAGGCTCTGTATTAATGGTTTCAATTGGTGGCATTCTATCACACTCACAATCAGTGCCATCGGTTGCAAAATATGGGCCTCAACCTATCACAGACACACATATGGGAAACTCTTGCTCACAAATGGATCTCGACCCGTTTATGCATCAACTCAACTTTACCATGGAAATGCCCAATTTTATTCAGCCTGTCCCCAATCTGGAGAACCCTTATTGGTTGTAGCAAAACTTCTCTCTGGATCCCAAATCCCAACTACCTTTGCTCCACCAATGGTGTTTCCTGTCGATCTCCTGCAGTCAGCTACTATTGGGCCATTAATTCCTGTTGCGGACTTATTTGGAAGTCCTAATCAAGTGACCTCAGCCAACCAAATTTCAACGACCCCAGCTGTGACCCTAATGCCACTCAAACCACAATTTCCCTTCCCCCACACCAACCTTGAGTGAACCAAACAAAACACCCCAACTCATCCTAAACCCATTATGTCAATTCAATTGAGCAAACCACATTACCATCTAGTACATCTTCAACCCTCATGACCCTACCCAAACCAAACTATTCATGACCACCAACCCTTTTGGTGAGGGGACCTCGAGGTCTAGATCATTTAAATGGCCACGAATAGAACTTATTGAGGAGCCATTGGTCACTAACAGTTGTGACCTGATTTCTGAAGCCCTTAATCAATCTGAAGACTTAACCAAATCTTTGAGAAGTTTAAATGGAAGAATGAAGGACGTAATTCCTTCCATATACAATGATAGGATCTTGCCATATATTCATAGAATCACAAATTAAACAATAAGGAAACAACGACACATACTGTTCACCATCGAATATGAAGAATTCATTGCCATTATATCTTTTACGTAATCTCCACTGCAACAAGTACAAACACAATAGATTCTCTAGGTTTCTCACACTAGCTCCCCTTAATGCTCTCTTGGTGATTGCTTTAATAATGAGAGTCAAGTTAGGGTAGAAGGAGGACCTAGAGTCCTATTTATAGAATTTGTGCATCCTCCCATCGAGGTGTGCCAAATAGGGAATGACTCTTTTCTCCAATTAGACTATGAGCAGGTTTCCAATTTGGAATCCACTACTAAATATAAGAGATTGGTATTAGTCAATTTCCTAATTGGTATATGGGACAATCACGGGGAATATTCTCTCTGTGTTAGAGAGAGAGAGAGAGAGAGAGAGAGAACTGAGCGGTGCTCTATTTTGTTTTCAAATACGGGATGAGAACAATGGTTAAGGCATCTGGTCGGTTCGATCTATGTTCGTGGCAAACCAGTTTGAGTGGTGGTCTTCTTCAGCTAAAACTGATCCTTTTATGGTCATTTTCTCTCTCCTCATCTGAGCCGTCCACCTCAGTTTTGCCACGTGTCATCTTCTGCACCTAGAATAACACAAGAATTGTAGGATAAGGAATAACAGAGGATCTGGATCCTTTCCGAAGCCCTTAATCAATCTGAAGACCCTAGCCTAACCCTTAACCAAATCTTTGGGAAATTCAAAGGGAGGGATACTTTTGTTGATCGTGACCTTGATCGGGATGAGACATCAATCCATGAATAGGCTTGTGTTGGTGAGTGGTCGCAAGGGATGAGAATGCAGGAGAATCCGATCGAGATCGGGTAAAAATTATTTTCTCTTTCCATCCTTTCTTAATTTACTTATCTGTTTTATCTGTTTTCTTTTGCATTTTACTAAGTATTGTTCTCTCCTAGTTTGCTCTTGAGAGAAGATATTGGAAGAGACCGTTTGTTCCGAGTTACTGTTTCTCCTGTGTGCGCTTTTGTTTTCTATGATAGCTAGCATTTGTTTGATTTGTATAGGCCTCTTTTGCGGTTTTATCACGTCCTACTACATCATCTCTGTTGTGAATACTTTCTTTTCCTTATATTTACTTGCTATCTACTTTATAAGTTTCTTATCATAAGTGTTTTAAATTATTCCTGTGGAATCATGCATGTGATGTGTTGGAATGTTAGAGGTCTTCACTCTAACACCACTAACGGATGCTTAAATAAACAGCTGAAGACCAAAGATCCAGATATTGTTTTTCTATGCGAAACGAAAATCTCAAACCATTTAGAATTCAAACCCTACTGTCAGTCCAAGTATTACGACTCCTCCGATTTCATCAACAACTAGGGAAGTACAGGAAAAAAAGGGGGGAATATAGTTATTAATAAAAAAAAAAATTCAGTATTCTTCTTGTCATTATGGTTCCTGTTTCTTTTCTGTTGTCATTGAACCAACTGTGGACCTCCCTGTTCAATGGGTACTCATCTGCATTTATGCCCCATCTCACTTGAATCTACGAGTGGAGTGCTGGTCTGAACTTGACTCACCCTTAAAAGTATCAAAATGCCTTTGCTCATCATGGGGACTTCAATGAAATCACTGGGGGGGGTGGGGGGAGGGGACTTTCAAACATTCTCTCTCATCAGCTGCTTTAAATCCATCTTGTCAAGCCATAACCTCCATCAAATATTCTCTCAAGGTAACCCTTTCACTTGGTCCAACAAACAAAAACCTCCTAAACTGATTAAAGAAAACCTGGATAGAGCTTATGCCAACCTACTTTGGCTTTCATTGTGTCCTAATGCATCGTTATCCAAATTGGCATCGATAGGGTCTGACCACTAACCTATTGTGCTCCATTCTTCTGATCCCCATCCAAAAACACATGCTTGGATGTCTCACCCTGAGTAGAGATGTAAACTGTTCGAATTTGGTTCGGGTAGGACAATTCTGTTTCCGAATCCATTTAAAAATTTATATCCATATTCGAATTGTTTATCCGTTCGGAGATGAAAATTACTTTCAATTCCGAATTCGACCACTAATCGGATAATCCAGTTATTGTTCGATTCGAACGATCACAGGGAGAGAGAGAGAGAGAGAGGTACCGTGCTTCCTTCTGTTACTTTCTGATTCAGCTTACCCACCTGGGCCATTGTCTTCCAAAGATGTTCCCGTCTCTACGATTACTGATCAAGTCCCCGGCTTCAGATGCTTCCTGACCTGCCTCCGATGCCACCGTCACACCCTCTCTTCAAGAGATCGATTAGGTCTTTACTCTTGTTTATTTTCTATTTTTTAATTTTTTTTTCTGTAAAGTTTTTAAGTTTCTTAATGATGTGTTTAAGAAGTAATATATTTGGCTTTTAGCTTTTCAAATTTTTGGAACATGGATTATTAGTTATAGTTTCTTAAAGGGAGAGAGAGAGAGAGAGAGAGAGAGAGAGAGAGAGAGAGAGAGAGAGAGAGAGTTACAATTTGTGCTCTAACCCTCGAATAAGGTCATTTCATCTGTTAGACGGGCACGGATATTTTATTACCATCAAATAGCTAAACAAATTGGATAATAATCAGTCAAAAAATGGGATTATTATATGCGTATTAGTTATCGGACGGATTCGAATAGTTTTCAGATAGTGATTTTCTGAATATGGATTCTCCTAAACGAAACGAACACTAATCGAATACGAATTTTCGACTATCTATTTACATCCCTAACCCTAAGTCTACCCTTTCTACTCCAACAAATGGGTTTCTTTAGTATCTGGCAATCTAATGTCATAGCTTGCTTCCGTGAGCAGACTTTTATCTAGATGGAACTGGGAGGTCTTTGGCCACATTGAACATCTTAAATCTAAACTCATGTCCCAATATCTGCACCTTGAAAATAAAAACAATACCATGGACCTTGATTTGGAAAGCATTGAAAGCTTTCTTGGATTTTGGATGTCGAGGAACAATTTTGGCACCAAAAATTCAGGTAGGGAATCAATGGCAGGCCAGGAAGCATTCCCCACGGCCTTCACATAAGACTTTTTTGGAGCAACCACCTCCGGGTTTCTATCTTCTTCAGGAATCACAGGATCTCAATCCAGAGCATGTCTCAAACCTCCATCTTCATCCTCCTCTTCGGCAGAAACTTTCCCCCCAAGATCACCAGACACTCTCTCTCCTCCTATCTTCATTTTCTCATCTGTCGAGACCATCTCTCGTCGTTCCATTTTTTTAATAATGAGCCCCAGACCCTAATCTAAGTGGTGACTCCCAGAAAATGTAAATCGTCGGACCCATACAACACTTTCTTAAGGAGATGTCTATGAAACCCCGTTGGTCCCTTACACTAGTTTCAACTGAATACTCGATAATTTGTTCCACATCCCAATCAGGGTATTAGAAGTACCTAGTCCCAGTTTCCAAATACCATCATGAAGAATAGAAGACAATTTTGCTAACCTATGAGAACCCATATTATACCTAATTCTTTTACTATATTTGGCAATTAAAACCCCATTAGGGTGCCAATTATAAAGCCAAAGATAACTATTAGATCCAACATCAATGGAAGATTTGATGTGATTAGAGACAAGGTAGCGGTATTTTAGAATTTTCCTCCATGCCTAGGAGACATCCATAGTGCATGTGGTTGCCTAAATGGTTTCAATACGGGAGCGTGGCTCCTACACTAGCATAGGAACCAATGGGAGCACACCTAAAAGCATCAACAGTGTGGGCATTTCCACCTTTGATGGGGGAGAGTGGTTATTTCGGCCCCTCTATGTCTGAGCATAGCCCCTACACTACTAGACAAAGTTCCTTTTCCCATAAATATATAAAGTAACATAGTGTAACATTATATATGGTTTCCTAAACCGTCTTAACCCAATAATGTTATCTTCTTAGTTACTCACTTTTATTCCTTGTGTGGAGGAATAACCCAACAAATTCCCCTTCAACACACGAGGAAGGATCTCTTAAACGTATTATGTCAACATTTATGTATCCCTACAACACATTATTTTTCCTATGACAAACATCAAACTTCTCATATTGTTGGAGTGCGCATCGCATCTTGCCAATCCTACAACATGGTTCCTTTTCCTCTGCAAATGGTTCACTTATCTTATTCTTTATCCTACGCATTCTCAGTGTGTATATCATTCTTCATATGCCACTATCTATGCATGCACCATTCCTTATATAACATTATTTGTGCAATCTGTTTATAATATTCATATTGTCACACCTCACTCCTTAGGATATCAGAGATGTGACTATGATGCTTACCATCATCCAATAAGACCTACCAGGATCTTAGAAGACCTTACACTCACAACCACAACAAGAATCACTAAAATCAATTGCAACAGAATAAAAAATATAATAATTTATTCTTGTACTAATGAGAAGTATAGTGTGACAAAGGTAATACAATAACAAGGTTTATCTCAAAGTTTAAAGTATCAAGGTGTACAACATAATATTTCACGAGTATAATAATAAAACATACAAGGAATGATAATGGACAACATAAATCCCTACTCAATGGCATATTGCAATTACAGTCATCAAACGCAGAACGTTCGTCGTGCTCCTTGGCCTTTGAATTCCACAGTCCCCACTGTACTCGGCTATAGAAGGTGAAGCGTCACTACTCATCGGTACCATAGTACCTACATCATCATCTAAAATGGGACATGCACGTGGTGTGAGCTACACTAAGCTCAGTGAGAGATGGACAACATGCAAGCAAACGCATATAGTTCATGATGTGGTGTACGATGCAATTCATTTTATTATCCACTTAGCAAACAACTATGTCCGGGTTATAGCTCTACTGCAACATATTAAATAGTATCCCTAGTCCCGAAATATGTCCTCAGTTGCCTAACAAACCCTTGATAACCTCATCCTGGCGCCACGGTCCCAAAATTTCCTATCATCACTTGGGCTCGGTCTGCCTCCAATAATAATCACATCGCACCGCAAAAGTGAGACCTACCACTATGGGTTATCTAATACCTATCCCTTTGTTGGCAAGGAGTCAGAAAACAGGGAAATTCATCATAATCATATGTAATATGCATGACCTTGCATAATGATATAGTTAATATGGCAAATACAATACCAAAATCGTCCTCGGCCACACCGTAACCCATTTTCAAGCTTAGCTCTAGCAATATACAGTTCAGTATGGCAAATATGGGTCCCAAAATTGACCTCAGCCACACTGTAATCCCTTTCCAAGACTAGATCTAATGCGCATGATAATTAAAGCTACTAGGCAATCACGATACTAGAATCCTCCTTGGCCACATCGGATCATAGTTAGCAAAAACGGGAATGGAAAAAAATGAAACAGATGGTACAGGTTTTAAACAGTAAAAATTTTCGAATGATATGATCAAATAAATGGTCAAAAAAATAGAGAACAGTAAAAATCGAAAAATAGACGGTAGAGGCTTTAAACTTATAGATTTCAAACAAACGAGACTAAAAAATCAGTAGTATACTCATATAAATTAAGGAATTATTATATGAATATCTACATCTAGTGTTCAAAACAACTACAATATCTAACATTAATGCCTATACATCCCATGTCTCATTATAAGTTTTAAGACATATCATTGAATATCATCCAACACCAATCCTAAATGCATACACTACACATGCCCAAAGTCTTATTGAGCAATGTGACTAGTTTATGGTGTTGTTCATTGTTGTCAACATAGTCAATACACTCTCAAAGTGATATACGTTCAGTTAGAGTTATGAGTCATCACTTTAGAAATTTTTTTCAGCAAATACGTCAGTTTATAGCTCAATTTTGGGGTCCGTGAATTGAATTTGGGTTAAAGGTAATATCATGAGAAATATAGTCCATTACGTTAGCTTCAAGTTGGTGAAAGAATCAAGTCAATCAGAGTTTGGGAGAGAGATATATAATCAATTAAGTAGACATTATGTTCAAAAATCAAATCTTTAAAAATACCATAAAAAAGGGAACGTGTTTTAAGCGTGTTGAGAATGGGAATGCTTGAAGTTTGCTATTTTTTTAAGTATCTTTGGGAAGCATACAGTAACAACAACAACAATAATCTTATCCCAACTGAATGGGGTCGGCTACATGGATCCAATATGGAAAATAGAAAGTAAAGAAGCATAGAAGATAGGTTAAAAGGAAGAAACATGGGGATAATAGAAGAAGGTATGGCAGAATAGAAACACGCATCATGGAAACATTCCCTATAGGGGGTCAGCAACACGGGTCCTTGTCCTCCACGAAACTCTATCCGAAGTCATACTAGGGTCAAGCCCTACTCTTTGCATATCTTTTCGGACCACTTCATTAATAGTAATCTTAGGCCTGCCCCTAACTTTTCTAGCTCCCTCCAAATGAATCTAGTCACTCTTCCTTACTGGAGCCTCCATATGTCTCCGTTGGACATGGCCATCCCACCTCAATCTGCTCGTATAGAGTTTGTCTTCGATTGGTGTAACCCCAAAATCATTTTTAATACGCTCATTCCTTACCCTATCTCTATTGTTCTTGCTGCATAGACCTCTCAACATTCTCATCTCCGCTACATTTAGTTTATTCAAAGTACTCTTCTTAATTGCCCAACATTTCGCTTCATACGTCATAGCTGGTTGTATAACTGTCCTGTAAAATTTTTCCTTTAGTTTTTTTAATAGGTATTATTTTGTCATATAACACTCCCGATGCACCTCGCCACTTCATCTACCCCACTTTAATCTTATGGGAAACATCATCCTCTATATCCCCCTCTTTGTCAATGATAGATCCCAAGTATTTAAAATAGCTCCTTCAGGGTAGTTCTTGTTCCTCTAACTTCACACACCCTCCCTTCTTCTAGATTGACTAAAGGGGCACATCATATATTCTGTCTTCGTTCTGCTTAACATAAAACCTCTTTATTCAAAACTTGATCTCCATAGTATACGATAAAACGTGTTTTAAACAGTAAAAATGGAAACACATTTAAAACGCAGTCTTAAATGCATTTTTGCTATTAATGCATCGGACCCCACCCTTCCACACACAACAATCATAGTAGCAATTTCATTTGAAAGTAGTTGAAATCAATAATAAATTAATCATACATGTGGTTATTAATTTAAGAAATGTGTATGAAATTGAGTAGTAATTCTACAATTTAAAACACTCTGGAAAATAAAACCACCCACTCACTTTGCCTGCTGACTTGGTGAAATTTTGCCAAACATGAACACATGAAGCAACCTCGCTAGAACTCACCGAAAGTAATTATCTCTGGCCTAGTTAAAAGTACAACAAGTGCTAAAATGTGTCTTAAAGGGTCCCCAAGAAGGTCCGCAAATTTTTTTCGAAAAGGGTTTTATTATAGTTCAATAGGTGTCACTGGTAGATGCCATCGGTAGATCACTGATCAATTGATGATCTAAATGGTAGCTGATTTCAATTCTGCCACTCAAAACATCCTCCAATAGATGTCACCTCTAACCTAGTAGTGGGATCGACTAGTCGCACAAATAGAAGCTTTAATTTTACCGAATCATCCACCGATAGATGTCACTAGTAGATAGGTGATCTACCAGTGGGATCTATTAGTGATAGTTCAGAAAGTGTCCTTCACTTTAGATCTGAACCACCTTAGATTCTATGGCCGCATTTTGTTTTGTGGAGTTTGTAGAGGGTCACTTGACCTTTCATTAGGGTCTAGTCGATCATTTTTTCTCCATGCCAATTGGAAGTTATGTCGATTCTTCGACCAAAAACCTAAACCCCAAGTTGAGCTAAAAATTTCATCGGATCTTGGAAAACACTTTTTGGAGCTCAAGAAAGTAGGAGGGAATGCAATGCACACTACCCCATTTGGATATGATCATTAGGGTTGAGGTGCACCTTACCAACCGAACAAAACCACAATACCTAGGTCTACCCAAACCACAAAGGAAGGGGAAAGAAGCAGAGGTGTGCTCCCCTGACCCTCTCTACCACCACCTCACCAGACCCGACCAAACCTACATGCTTCTCCTAGGCCCACAAGGTTCATTGGCAATCCGCTATGTCTGATGAATTTAATGCTTTATTACGTAATGGTACTTGGTCCCTTATGCCTTACAGGGAAACTATGAATCTGGTTGGCTGCAAGTGGGTGTACCGCATCAAACGGAAGGAAGATGGCTCCCTTGAACGATATAAGGCCCGTTTAGTTGCTAAAGGATTTCATCAACAACTTGGTCTTGACTACCATGAGACCTTTAACCCTGTCATCAAACCTACTACCATATGGACGGTCCTCTCCTTGGCCATGTCTAACGGATGGTATGTTTGTCAGCTTGATGTTCAGAATGCATTCTTGCATGGTATTCTCTCTGAGGAAGTCTACATGGCTCAACCCCAGGGTTTTGAAGATGCCCTATGCCCTAATCATGTCTGTCGCCTCCACAAGTCCCTCTACAGGCTCAAACAGGCTCCTAGGGTTTGGTTTCACAGATTATCTGAGTTCCTCACTCGCTCAGATTTTTAGTCATCCCAAACCGACACATCACTGTTTATCAACATACAGGGCTCCGTTGTCACATATGTCCTTGTCTACGTAGATGACATCTTGGTTACAGGGAACCAACCAACTCATGTTCAGACTCTCCTTCATCAGTTTGCTTCAGAATTCTCTATCAAGGATCTTAGTTGTCTCAGTTTTTCCTTGGTATTGAAGCCCTATATCGGTCTGATGGTGTCCTCCTCTCTTAACACCGGTACATAACTGATCTCCTATAGAGGGCTGGCATGACTGACTGTAAGCCAGTCACTACTCCCATGGCCACCACCTTTGCAGCATCTTCCACAGGGGGTGTCCTTTCAGATCCCACCAGGTATCGCTCCATTGTCGGTGCTCTCCAATACATCACCCTCACTAGGCCTGATGTGGCTTATTTAGTGAACTGTGCCTGCTAGTTCATGCATGTCCCCTCTGAAGACTTCTACGCTATCTCCAAGGTACCAAGGATCATGGGTTGTTCATCTCTAAATCTAGTTCCCTCCAATTATAAGCATTCTCCGATGCTGACTGGGCTGGTGACAGTGCGGATCGTAAATCCACAGGAGGCTATGCCATCTATATGGGTCCTAATCTGATCTCATGGGCCTCTAAGAAGCAGAAGACAGTTGCACGCTCCTCCACTGAGTCTGAGTACAAAGCAGTGGCTGATGCCTGCACCGAACTCACTTAGCTTCGCTCTCTCTTTGAGGAATTAGGGATCCCTGTTCCCATTGCACCCATTCTTTGGTGTGACAACTTTGGGGCCACTTACCTTTCGGTCAATCTAGTCTTTCATGCTCATACCAAGCATGTTGAAATTGACTTCCATTTCGTTCGTGATAAAATCGCCTCAAAGGACCTTCAAGTGCAGTTCATTTCAACACATGACCAGATAGCCAATATCCTTACCAAAGCTCTCAGCTCTACACGGTTCTCCTTTCTATGGGACAAGCTATGGATTCGGCCTTTCAAATCCTCACCTTGAGGGGGTGTATCAGACAGTTAGCATCCCACTGGAACTCCACCTCTAGAGTCATACTCACACTCAACAACCTCTCCTACATTGTAGGCATTTTCAGTGAGCACAAACTCTAGAGACTGACTTGCAGTCCAAGACTACCTCATGAGACAGTAGAGTTGGAATAAGTCTCCCACATGTGTTCATAGAGTATGTCTATAACTCAATAACTGTAATCTCTATATAAGAGCACCATTGTACACTCATTAAAGTTAATGCCAATACACTACTTCAACAGCACCAAAGTATCAAAACCTATGAAATTTTTCATAAGAAACCAGGGCAAGTGTTTTCCGTCCAAGAGAGGACCCTGTGCCTAGACACAGGGTCGTGCACCCCCAAGAGGGGCACGATGGCCATTGCATCTTCCCTGTGTCTATGGAATTCTTCTCCTTCTATTTCCAATAGAATTCTACCTCACTTCCATTTCATCAATAGAGGTGTTTGTGGGCCCTTCTTGTGGCTGGGCCACGATGCATAATGAGGAGTAGCAAACGATCATCATTGTTAAAGGATTATGTGGCATAAGGATGCAATTGCAAGGGGGAATTCTGTTAAATGTCATGGTAGGTTGTTAGACGATGATTGGGTGGGAATAATTTTGTCAAGGAATATAATCGGTTATAGGAAGGCCTATATATGTAATCTGGGTAAGGAAGAAAAGGTATGAATCAAATCAATTCCTCTCATTTTCTTCTTCTTAGGACGTTTACCCTCCAAGCTAGCATTTCGATATTATTTCTTTGTTGAACGTATCAATAGACCTCAAGGATAAGATTCTGCAGGTCCTTGGAATCATTGAACTACTACAGGAGAGCCTCACCTGTGTTCTTTCTTGGAGAGCTCATTCATCGGAAATCGAATCCTAAAAGTTATAGCCAAAATGAAGGCAGTCCAATTGAGGTTTATTCTCCAACTCATAAGCTTCTCTTTGATTCGAACTCCTCATCGAATTTGGATGATTTTGCAGCGTTGGCTATTGGATTTTTTCGATTTCTGGAAGGGATTTCTTGCTGAAATACTTGTGCAAGGGTCACCAACATTTGAGCGGACAATGAGGGCAAACTCAATAGAGATTGATGGTGATGATTTGGGGGAAAAACCATTGGATCGGAAAATTTCATCTGCCGGAATTTTAACCCTGGTTCCAAATGAATCCTACGGTTCTTGTTGCTGAACTCCATCAATCAATTCTAGGAAAAAAACAAGAATCTTGAATCGTCGGGCGTGGAGTGGGTTTGAGGTTGGATGAGAGGGAGGGGGCTGGGAGTAATGATCGGAGAAGGGGAGGTCAAGGGCAAAATTGTCAATAAAATACATGATTGAGGGAAGAAACACTATTTGGGTAATTTTGTAAACCAAAAATCTGACTTTGTATATTTTTGTTAACTGAAACATAAAGTGGAAATTTTTTTCAAGAGAAACCCAATTGTGGGTAATCAATATAAATTTCCCAATGATTTTTGAGACTTTGTCAAAGCCTTCGAGCCATGAGCTTTACAAAGCACATTAGCAACAACTGCCTAATATGTTAGTATAATTGTGGTGTGCAAATCCCACCTTCACTAGGTCTCTAGGAGGTCTCAAGTTTGAGCCGCTTGATTATTACCTTCCCCTCCGTTGAAGGGGTTGAGCCACAATAGAATATGATCGCAAGCCCAAATGGTCCCAATCATTTGAAGAGACAGGGTCTCCCAACGGGCTCAAAATAGAAGAGGCCCAAGAAGGGTGTGAGCATCCAAAGGATTAGAAAGCCCAACGAGAGTCATTATCGGTCCAAACACTTTAGAGGAGACAGGAACCCCCCATTGGGGAATAGAAGAAATGCTGGTTGGACGCTCATTAAAAATGCACCATTAGGATTTATTTATCGTATATCCCAAAAA
>NC_056560.1:7155275-7167027 GCF_013358625.1 Macadamia integrifolia | reverse complement strand
CCAAAAAAAAAAAAAAAAACCAATCCTGATAACCAAAACCGTACATATTGACACCCTTACAAAAAACCACATGCCAAATTTACATTTACTGAAATACCTATAGGATGCCCTCTCCTTTTGTTATGATTGGCTATTGCGGTGACACATCTACCACACTCCCAACAAGCCTCAAGAAAATTGCTTAGCTAGTGATCTTGTGAAAATAAGCAGTCAAACAAGCCATGTTTCGGCATCTCATTTTTCAACATGGCATCTTCCCAGGTTAATTAATGATGTAAATGGAATAGTGGAAAACCTGTATTCTATTTCTATTCATATACATTTGGGGGAATTCAGATTCAAGAAATCGGGTTTTAAAAATTATTTAAATCTTTTCAAAGATTAATCGGATGAAGATATGGATATTTCAATTTCAAAGTAGATATTATCTGATCCATTTAAGTCGGATTATAAAAATATGATTAAATAATACTCTTATGAGAAGGGATTTGCTTCTGGATTATGTGACCCTACGCCAATGTGGGTCAATGGAATAACACGCACATGCATCAAAAGGAGGAGTGGGTTGTCTTTTCACTGCCTGATGTTATGGGGCACATAAGAATGCTCCATCAGGTAGTATTCTTTTTCCTTAGTTTTATTAATAGTATTTTATAATGCTAGCTAAAATACCCATTTAAATTCATGATATATTACAAATAATTAAATAATATATATTAAATGAAAAAAAAAAGAAAGGAGATTCATGAGGACATCTATGTGATTTCAAATATAATACTTTAACATCAACCCTACTGGGGAATTTAGTCCTACACCTTCTTAACTTCTCAAATTTTCGTTTTCTATAGTTCTATACGTTCAATGTAGATAGTGGAACCGCAACCCAGCTCTCTACAGACTACTTACACTATTCTTTGATCTCCAACAAAACGTAAATATGGATAGTCAAAAATCCGTATTTGATTGATGTTTATATATATTTAGAGGATTCAGAATTCAAAAAATATCGGAAGGTTAAGACTCTTATCGGAAGGTGGGAGTCAAGATATCAAGTAATTTCTAGCAAAAAAAAAAAAAAGTCAAGATATCAAGTAATCAAGATATATGGTGCATTATTTGATGACAAAAAAAACAAAAATCCTCCTGCGTACTGGAACCCGCTAGTTTTACCCATAGTATAATATATTTTTTTTATTTTTTTTTATTTTTTTATTATAGAAATAAAATTATATTAATGCGAACAAAGTTCTACAAGAGTCAAAGTACAGCAACAAAGAAATATCACATGTCAGGATCCCATGCTAGGAGAAAAAAAAAATCTTGGCATATATGCACCTCCAGTACCGGCTAAACTTTGGTTTCCAAGCTCTTTCAATACACGTTGAATTTGACAAATGGATCCAAAGGAGGAAGCGATGCATGAAAAATGAAGATCAATGTTGTGTCCTGTAAAGGGAGATCTTGCTGAAATAAAATCCATAGAAAATGAGTAGGTTGTTTGAAAAATAAGAGAAGCACTCTTACCTTACTGTCTAAAAACTACATCCATATATCCAACCCATATATGCCATAGAATACATGAAATCAGTGCTAAACAATTGTTGTAATCACTTCTAGTGTTAGGATAATTTAAAATACAAGGAACCATCCAGTCTTTGAAATGCTCCACATTTAATAGATCTTAAAAATCTGCCCCCATCCACAAATCTTGTGCCAAAACAAAGTCCTTAAATAGATGGTCGATATTTTACGACTAACAACTACAAAAATGATAGTAAGTAGGGATGTTGAAGCCTCTCTAGCTAACAGATCAGCTGTAGGCAGCTTTCAATCATCAATTCCCAAATGAAAATTTGAACTTTTGGAGGAGTGGGAAGATATCAGATTCTCAACCAAATAGGATGGTTTGGGAATATGAATATTTTATAGCTAGATAGTAGGCTAAAGCTACAGGAAAATTCCATCAGCTGTAGCAGACAATGCTTTTTTTTTTATGATTTTGTTGTGTAATAGGTAGAGGAATGGATAGATTTCAAAGAGATACATCTAGTGGCTACCATTGGTTTTCAATTATGTGTATCAGAGTCAATCAACTGCTCCACCAAAGGATCTGAGGGAGGGAGGCGTTGTTTTCTGGTTATCCTTGTTGGTAGCAATGACGTCGCTAGTTTGGTTGACGTGGTCTAAAGTGATGATGTGATAGCATATATGGCAGTTTTATATGAAGTGTTTGGAGAGGATTGAATCACCTATACTAGGTGGTGCAGGATTCTGGTCAAAGCTGGTAAATTTGGAATATTTATTCCCGAGAGAATTTTCAATAGTGAAAATGAATTTTTTGGAAGATGGTTCCTTCATGAAAAAATTTGAATTTAATTTATTCTTTCCAACGCACTTGATTTCTTCCTATTTTGATATCGAATGAAGAAGCTACAACATTCGGAGGTAAAAACTGACTTATTAAGCAGTCAGGGGTAGTTTTGTCATTGAAAATGATTTTTATGGAAACCTAGTCATATGTATATTCTTGCGAGAAAAATCCAATATTTAACGCACTCTATTTTGCCCTGTTTCAATTTCGTCTGAGGAAATTACGACATACACAAGGTTCAGAGCTAATTTGGGCATTTTTTATAGTTGACTCTGATGATCGGGTCTTCTGAAAATTTGTAGAATGTCGAGTCATAGTCATTATCCTTTTCGTTTCAACTCGATCTGAAGTCGTATGAAGAAGTTATGGTGATTTCCACAAGTCCAGAAATTCCAAACAGGAATTGGCCAAAAGCTCTTGGTGATGGTAGGGAGTTTCAGCACATGTTTTGAAATTTTAAGGGCTTTTGTGAAATTTTTTAAAGTTTCTAACAACGGGGTTTTTAACATTTATTTCTCAGAAATGGAGGGGCTGATTGTTATAATTGGAAGTCATGAAAAGTCCTAAATCTAAGGCTATGGTTGAGTCACATGTCACTGATCCAACAGTCCTATCTATTGCTTTATGGCTTCCGATAGGAAATTGACAACATTATAGGGAGTGGCGTCAACGCTGATGTTAATGTCAGATCATATGCCATGCCTATGTCATCATGTGCTTATCTACTGGCTGGGACTATTTGTCCGTTATCCAGATCCAAGGATTGAGAATTAAGGCACCATATGAGTGTTCAGATCTAACAACTAAGATGAACGCCATCGTACCCTACGTCGCCAGCACACCCTATGGTGCATAGGAAAGATTCCAAATGAAGGTTTCTCACTGACCCAACTTCAAAGTGCCATAACTTTTAATTCTCAAGGTCAATATGGTCCATCCAAGTTGCTACTTCTTAAGTTTTTCGTGCTCTATCCATTGGAAGGCTTAGAACAACATTTTGGAGTGAAGAAAGCCATGGTTTTGAAGAAAGGAGCTCCTTGGTAGAACTTTGAATGAGTTTTGTTGCCTAATAAGAGTTTATTTACCCCCATTAAAGGGTGTTTGAGAAAGATGGTTGAGAAGGTTTAATGGTTTATTGATTTCATGACAAGGAAAAAGAAAAGGAGAGAAAAGAGGATTAGCGTTTGAATACCTTTTGTGCCTTGAAGTAGAAGAAGACATCAAGTGGGCTTTATGTGCTTCATGAGAGCAAGCTCAATGTGGTAGCTATGCTATAATGATGATCTATTGAATGTGTGCAAAGAAGAAAGAGAAAAGAGAAAGGAGTTTGTTAGTGGCTGGCCTCCTGAGGTGCTTGAGTTCTTGGCTGAGGATGCGATGGGCAGATCGCGCTTCAGATTTTATTAGTGTTCAGTTTATTTTTTTGGCCTAGCCCCTATCTTTCTGCTGATGGCAATGCCGTAGGTGGAGGTGGGTCCTAGGTTGTGTGCTAGTTGTTTTGTTTTTTTTTTATCTTCTTATTATGGATCCTCTCTATGCAGTTTTTAATTTTTCCCATTTCATCTCTTAATATACATGACCCTTTAGCGAAAAAAAGAGAAAGGAGTTTGTGTTCCCGCCATTCTATTGAAGCAGAAGGGAGGTCTACATTCTCTTTGTATGATCATTGAATGTCACATTCACTTCAAAAGAAGTGTTGCCCAAACTCCATTAATGGTAGTTAATGGTGATGGTTGTTGTGAGTTAATGTCCAAGCATTGAAGCAAAGAATGGGACAAAAGAGAATTTTACAAAGGAATAAAGAAGGGAGTATAAGTGTTTGCCACTGTTGAAGCTACGGTAAGCTTCTACAAAGGCGGAAAGCAAAGGAAAGAAAAAGAAAATAAAGTACCTAGGGTTTGGTTCTAGCGAGTTGCTTCAAAAAACCCAAATTCCAACCGAGATTGAAACATTGATGGTATTGAGATAACATGGTTGTGGTCCCGCATCAAGTGGAGATCAACCTCACCGTATCTCCGGAGGTTGTTCTTTAGCAAGATGACCTCACTTTTGTCAAATTTCCATTTATAAATCACCGTAGGCAAGATGTCTAATAAAGTGCCTAAGTGATAGTTGTTGTCCATCATTAAAACCTCGGGTTTGGTTTTAGTAGTTTGCAACAAAAAAAGAAAGTTGTAGACTATTTGGAGGGAAATTTACATGCATGAGTATTTCACTATAGGGTATTGATATAGGCCCAACCCTTATTTTTTAAGTGGTGTTCAGTGGGTGTTGGACACAGGGACTGTGTGTTCCTTGGTAGTCACCATTACCTAAATCTATTTGCTGTGGGTGTGGCCTCTCATATCACTCTGGAAAAACAATGGTGAAGACCTAGTCATTGTATGTCATTGATGAAAACTGAAAATGTATTCCCTAGTTATGGGTGCAGCCATAATCAGTAATGAGTAAATGTTAAGCTCAACAATGGGCATTACTCCGTGCATGTAGGCAACTAGCCGAAGCATGTATTTCTTATATTGTGGATATGCATGTGTGTATTGGAGTACTTGTTTGCATGATGAGTGTGTACATCTAGTCAACCTCGTCACTTAGTGGTGTAATGTAAATGTGTATATGACTGTATATGTGTGAGAACATGATTGCACTGTAGGGATTGTGAGACAACTCTAGGCAGCAATACAGTTTATGTGAGTCAGCTCTGTGCATCAGTTAGAATTTTCAGTAGTACACATAACAGCTTTGGGCAACATTAGTAGATTGTGACTGAGAGTGACCCACATTAGCTGGTGACTAGGCATAGAACCAGCTGAGAATTTTTTTTGGACACACAGATTCACCCTCCCTCAATGTTAGTCAGGACCCAACAGGAGAGGGTATGGAGTAGGCAAGGGAGGAAATTTAGGAATCCAAAAATCCATCCAAGGGTTGATACTTCTCCCATTTCCCACTTGAAGAAACAGTTCCTTAATAAGTAAAAATCTGGCATCGACAATGGATCCAACCCCAAGAGGCATTTTTGGGGCAAGAAGCATGAAGAAAGCTAGTGTGGGGAAAAAACTTCGCTTTCATAGCCTTACTGCAAAGAGACTTTAAGGGATGAAGAAGCTCCCATCTCTTTTTAGCTAAAAGAGTCATATTCATGGGAGCAAATACTTTTATGTTGCGATCACTAGTCCTTTTAGGTTGATAAATGAATTTCCAACTTACTGTTGGGACAAAGCTCAAATCCCCATTTGACCAGATTTTTTTTCTACTCATTGCATCTAACTCCTTGTGAATAGAGGTCGAAGGACGGAAGCAAGACATTTAGTGTAATGGGAGAGATGATAATGTAGGTTGAATAAGAGTAAGCTTACCAGTTGAACTCAAAAGTTTAGATTTTGAGCTCTCTTAACTTTGAATCGACTCATTTGAATTAGGGCATTGCACTGAACTTTGCTGATTTTCCCATTTACAAAAGGAATTCCTAGATACGTATTTAGCCTTGGGGTGGGAATAATAGGGAACTTCTCAGAGAGGTTTCTTTTAGTGGAAGAGTCCACATTAGGGCTGAATTATGCTCTCGTTTTACTAAGATTTATTCTCTATCCTGAATACTTGCAATAGGTCTCCAAGATGCTATTGAAAGCTCAAGCCTCAGAATATGTTGCTCCTCCAAAAAGAATAAGATCATCTGGAAATTCCATATGAGAAGGCTTTTCTCCTCCTCTACAAATCTTGATCCCTTGAATTCTTTGTTGTTCTAGAGTCACAACCAGATGCGAAGATATAATTTTAGCATAAAGAATAAAAAGATATGAAGAAAGGAGATCTCCTTGGCGAAGTCCCCTAGTTGGTTTGAAAAACGTAAGAGGGAACCATTTAATAGGATGGAAAGCTAGGGGTTTCAATACAAAACATCACCCAATTGATCTAGATTGGATTGAAGCCATAATTACAAAGAACCTATTTCAGGAATTTCTATTTGAAACGATCATAAGCTTTGCTCATATCCAGCTTGACTGACATGTAACCATTATGGCCTCTTCGGGTTGTCTCGATCTTATGGAGGAGTTCATGACATAAAGGAACATATCTTGTATATGCTTCCCTTGAAAAATCCATTTTGATTTAGAGAAATTAAATTATTCAGAGGGGATTGCAATCTATGAACACCGACTCTAGAGATTACCTTATGCACGATAATTATAAACAACAACTGCCTAGTGCAGTTGGTGAGTTGTGGTGTGCAAAAAACCCATGCTCACCAGGAGGTCTCAAGTTCGAACCTCCTGGTTGTTACCAACTTCTCTCCCTACCCTAGTTAGCAAATTCGGATTTGGGAATTATTCACAACTTCTAATTCTTTTTCCTTGGACTAATATCATAAATTCATAATCATCGTTTGGTATATATTATTTCTCGTAGGCAAGCTCCATCCTTGAACAGTGTTTTGGTAGAAATCCTTGAACAGTTTTAGATTCACTAAAATATGCATGACTTTCTAGGATGGAACATTTAAGGTTATTTTCAGGATGGGAAAATTACCATGGAATCAAAGTGCCTTTGACATAACAATTACTCAAGAAAAGCCCAACAGAAAGAACGGAGCTAGAAGGATTTAGGTTCAAAAAGCATTAATAGTAAAAGACTATAGGTTGGTGTTAGAAGGAATGAAGGATTCAGATTCAAAGCTTGAAGAACTAAACAGTAAAAAAAAAAAAAAAAAAAAGGGGTTAAGAAGAAAACATACTTGTGTTCATGTGCCTGCAACTAGTAGAGAAGAGATTCAAGAATATTCGTGTACTTAGGTAACCGCTAGATGCAAAACAGAGGGTTTGAGCACTTGAATCTTGAGGCGAAAAAAGATGGGAAAAGTGGAAAACCCTATTTTGGTTAGTGGTATTTTCATTTTTCTTTTTAAATGAACCGAATAATTTGGTTCGGCCCAATTTATTCATGTTTTATAATCAAATTAGAAAAAATTGTGAATTTTTCCGTTTTTATTATTTTATTCTGATCCGGTCATAATTTTTCATAAAATTCAAAAAAAATCGATTTCGACGAATAATTCGCGAATTATTCGACCGAATTGCTAACTAGGCTCCCTACCTATAAAAAAAAAAAAGAGATTACCTTATACACAAAATTGCAAAGACTAATTGCTCTATATAAATTCCCAATTGATGAAAGATAATCCACCTTTGGAATTAAGACAACAAATGTCTGATTAAACTTTTAAGGCTTTGCCCATAGACTATTGGACGGACAAATGAACTCCATCATGATTGAGACTATGAATTTTGTTCCTTGCCGACACTTTAGGGTGGTAAGATGAAAACATCTTGAATTTTTATCACCAAAATATAACATAATATCCGTTTGGTGAGGTGAGGCGGAGAGAGACTTCATATGATATCTATCAGAATTTTGATATATAGTGACCGACACAGCGGTGCACTGACTTTTTTTTTTTATAGAACAAAAGGGTGCTCCATGGTAGTGATCATAGCCTTCAGGACAAGCTCTCGTACAGTAAACAGTGCTCCCACAAGACCAATAGCGGTTCATCGACCAGGCCCCATTATTAGTTAGCGGTTGCGACAAAAAATCAGGTATGAATGCATGCGGGAATTTCAACGAACTAGATGGTAATTATGGTTTTAAGAAAGATTTATTAAAAATAAGTGCATTATTCGCCAATAACATGCTACATCTTTAACTCAATTTCTATGTAAAAATTTAAGGAGAAAAAAATTCAGTTACACATTTACTATGCAATAAACATGTACATTACCTTTCTACCAGGAAAAAAAAAACCATGTAAACTACCTAATAAATAGAGTAATAGCATGGAAATAATGTTTTATATATAAAAAAAGTCTCACAACTGAAATTAGGATCGGAATTCTCTGTCGTGCGACATGCCCTGTAGCACGCATCCAACAATCAGAAATGTATTGGGCTGCGTGCCTGAGCGTTCTTAGTCGGTGGATGTGTGATACATGCCTTGTCCCGCAATAGTGGAGCCCGATCATCATATAGTGCACCAAAGTATCAAAACCTACGAAATTCTGCATAAGAAATTAGGGCAAGTGTTTTCCGTCCAAGAGAGGACCCTGTGCCTAGACACAGGGTCATGCACCCCCAAGAGGGGTACAATGGTCATTGGATGTTTCCCGTGTCTGTGGAATTCTTCTCCTTCTATTTCTCATAGAATTCTATCTCACTTCTATTTCCTTTCTTTCCCATGACATTATAACTTTTCTTTCTCTTTCCTTGTCAACCCAATCCATAACATTTTGAACCCATCCTCACAAGTTTCTTAGATTGGGATCCTTTGTCACACGATACGTCCAATAGTGCGCATCCATCGACCATAAATGTCTTAAGTACATTTAAGTGCCTTGAACTATGTACCTAACCCTTTCTAGCCATTAAATGTGTGCTACAAATCCTATCGCGTTACATACGAGTTTGGTCCCAAGTTTCCGGACCTCCCTTTATTATTCTAAATTCTTCAAAGAGAAATACAAACCATACCAATGGGACGGAGAATCCGGGAGCACGTTGACACCCATGTGTAATTGTAGATTGATTTTGGGTTTGAAATACCTATGCATACCATGATGGCCCACCCAACAAGGAAGTGAGAGTGTGATATTGGAAATTGGGAAAACTACATGATTGTCCGCTTTTGGATTTTCATTTACCAAATTATCCACTCTAGGTTTGGGTTCAAAATTATCCACTTCTGGGTTTGGGTTTACAGAACTACCCAAAACATTATCCCACCCTCACACTCATTTTTTTTTTTGACATTTTTACCCTGCTCCACCTTCCCTTCTTCCTCACTCAGCCTTGCAACCCACCCCTGCTGCCCTTCCCTCACTTTCCTCCTCCTCCTCTCTCCCCTTCACCACCGTGCAACTTCTTCTTCCCTATACACCCTCATCTTGTCCTCCGCTGCCATTGACGGTGCTGCTTCCATTTATCTCTGCCACGCCAACTCTTCTCTATCATAACCAAAGGTAGGACTAGGTCTGGCCATCAAGTTAGACATGTCCAAGGCCTATGATAGACTCGAATGGGGCTTACTAAGAGGTATTTTTGACTATTTAGGCTTTGGTAATAAATGGAGAGATCTGGTTTGTTCCCTAATGACCTCATCCTCTTTTTTCTATTAAACTAAGAGGCTCTACCTTCAATCTTTTTGAACCAACTAGGGGTATTAGATAAGGTTGCCCGTTAAGTTCCTTCTTATTTATCTTAGCCATGGATGCTTTGTCCAGACTTTTGTTGACCTACCGTGACCTGAATCTTTTTAAAGGAATTAAAATTGCTAGGCAGACGCCGAAAATTTCTCATATGTTTTTTGCAGAATTGTCGGGCCTCGGCTAAGGATGTCTTAACCATCAAATGCATCCTTGATATTTTTTCTGACCTGTCTGACCTCACAATTAATTTGGAAAAAAGTGTAGAAACTTTTAGCTCCAATGTTAACCTAAGAATTCATAGTTCCCTCTGTCATACTCTGCGTACTGGGGAAATGAAACCGAATGCAGTTTGCTTGGGAATTAATTTGTTTTGCTCTAGCCGTTCTATCCTTATCCAATCTGTGCTTTCCTCTGTCCCTTCATATTTCATGTCCTGCGTCACTATTCCTAAAAGTATTTGTTGGAAGCTGGACTCAACTTACCTACACTTCTAGAATGGTGATACTAATTCCTCAAAAAATGCCCACCTCATTGGATGGCACAATATCTGCAAACCCAAATCTCAAGGTGGCATGGGTATCTGAAACTTTGAAACTCAAAATTAGGCACTTCTTCTCAAGTTGGGTTGGCGTTTACTTACTGAAAGAGATGCCTTATGGGTCAGGGTCCTCACTTCCAAATATTTCTCTAGGCGATCTATCTTCCATAAGGACACAATTAAAAAAAGTGGATCTATCTATTGGAGGAGCATTGTAAGTATTCTCCATACTCTTCAAAAGCTGTTTTTCACAAAAATTGGAAATGGTAGAGCTGTTAATTTCTGGAATGATCCTTGGTTACCTACCATGAATAATTTCTCACTCGTTGGCTTATGTTCAAAGATCGCTGGCTTTGTATTCTCCTTTTTCCATTTTTAATGAAATTCTTCGAATCTTTAGAGGAAAAAAAAAAAGATCAGCTCCTTCCCTAACCCAGGTAATTGATTTTATCTTAAATAATATCTTGAATATTATTTTTTTATGTGTAATGATCCCACCCCATGTTGTCACCCACATTCTGAGAATTCCTATTTCACATCATCATGATACTTGGTATTATAAGCTCTCTAAAATAGGGATCTTCACAACCAAATTGGCTGCCAAATTCTTATCTACCACTTTAGGTACTATCAATTTTGGACTATCAAACAGGTGTGCATACTTATCTCTTTGCTCTCATTGGTGGCGGTTTCCATGGAAACTCAAACTTCACCAAAAATTTAAAGGTTTTTTTTTTTTTTTCCTGAAGAGTGGTGCTTGGAAGGGTTCCTACAAAGGATATCCTTGGGAAATGGACGGATATTGATCCAACATGTGGATTATGTCAAGACAAGAATCTATTTCTCATATCTTTCTTCACTGTGATTTTACCAAATGGATCTAAGCACCCTACCCAAAGCTTCCTTTCCCATGGCTTTCTTGTAGCTTTTTTCATAATGTTCCACATGAAATTTTATCAGAATTTTTCATATTCTTCATTATTACTTGTTATTATATATATATATATATATCATAGGAATGCTGTGGTTTTTAAACAGGATAAACCTAATCCCAATGTGATCCTTCACTTGGTGAAACAATGGACGGATCATTCCAAAATTCTGATAAACCCACCCAGGTGATATCAAATCATGAGACTTTCCCTCCCGTTTCTCTCCTCACCTAGACCCCATCGACTATAATTTGTGTGGGTGTCACTGATCAATTTAAAATAATCTTTGCTTGACTTTATTGTATAATCACTAAAAATAATATTTGTTTATTTAAAGCTGATTATTTGATGACAAGAAGCACCAATGAGACATACATTCGAGGGCTACTCATGGGAGTGAAACATGAGCAGGAAGATGGATAGCAATATGGAGACATTTGGACCGACTCTGAGGTTGTCCAATTCTTTTTTACTAACCACAAGAACTACCAATGGCCAATGGCCTTTACATGATATCCCCCTCTTTTTTTTTTTTTTTTTTTTTTTTTTTTTTTTTTTTTTTTTTTTTTGGATATTCAACATGTTTTGACAAAGCTTGAATTTCATCTTAACCCCCCTGATGATGATGTAATTAACTTCTTAAAAATGCTAGCTTTTGGGTTATCACAAGGAGAACCTCAATCCCTTCCCCTATATCTTGTTTTCTTGTTTT
>NC_056560.1:7149687-7155255 GCF_013358625.1 Macadamia integrifolia | reverse complement strand
ATCACAAGGACAACCTCAATCCCTTCCCCTATATATTCTTCTTCTCTTTAAAAAAATAAAAAATAAAAAAAACATATCTTTGAAGAATTTTATCCCTAATCTCAAAAGAAATATTGTTCCAGATTTTTTAATATATTCTTCTTCTTGTCAAAGCAAGATACATGTTTCATAAAAATTTAATATATTTTTCATTCATTAAAAAAAAATTGTGGACTAAAACATAACTAAGGCCCATACCAATATAACATTGTAATTTGTTTATTCTCATGCATTATATCTTTTTTTTTGGTTAGCCAATATATCTACTTAATCTGAATATGTGAAAACTGCATCAATTATACAATTATTATGACCAAAATTGTTTGTAAAAATAGATGGGATTATGTTCTATGGGAATCACTGAAATTAAATCTGTCTCATGCTTAATTGCAAATCAGGAACTCACCAACATAATCAGAAGAAGAAATGGAAAACTATCAGTAATCCAATGCTGACTTGCAGGACCACATCGATTACTAAAGATGGGCTTGCCGGGAAGGTAGATGCACCACCATGAGAAGTCCGAGGAGGCCTTCGGTTTAGATCAGAGCCACCTCCGCTCCCCTTCTGGCCCTTCCTTTGCACATTTTTTACTATCTCTGATCCTCTTCCCCTTCTTTCCATATCCATCCCAATCGTTCCATTTGAACCTGCAAGAGCAAATTAACAACCATTTGCAAGTTGTTTTAAGTTCCATGTTCTTTCATCCCTTCACTGCATTTTAACAATTCAAGTAAACCCAAATTGGTAATCCTAATCCTTACCCACAGGTTGTTTTCCTCTAATATTTTCTGAAAGCTCAGAAGCTGCATATGTACGAGAGAAAGTGGTGTCAGAGGCAGACCTTGAAACCGTTTGAGAGAATAGGAGCAAGAAGAGGAACCATGAAAGCAATTTGAGCTTCATATCTGTGTGCATGGAGATGCCTTTTGATTTTCACTGTGGAGAGGTTTTTGATTAGTGGGTTGGGTTATTGAAGAACTAGGAAGAAAGATGATCTCAAGAAATCATGGGAAAACAATGATCCATTTGTGGTAGTTTATAGCTGCCAAAAGTAAAAAAGGTTCAATACGTTGGTGAAGAATCTAGTTCTCACTGAAAAGGGCTTTAAAGTGAACTAAAATTAGAGCAACATCAAAAGACTACCTTGTGAAACACGAGTTTAGATCTGTTCTCATATGTCTCTGATTCGTAGATTTAGAATCCATTAAATGAAGAGAGAAAAAATGAATTTTATATCCATGAATCAGGAACGTACGATATTGTTCTTGTACGTGAACCTGATCCACTCTCGTGAAACACATTATCAATGCTTGAACTTAAACAGAGGTAATTAGTTTTCTTTTGAGTCAAGATTGGAAAGAATCCCTCTTTTTCTCTTTGGGGCAGCCCACATCTTTAAGCAATTGAAATTTCACCAATAAGTCCTGTAAAGGAGATTATAGTATGCTAAAGCTTTCCTAGTAAAGTGCGTGAATTTCTTAATGGCCAACCTGTTCAGATTGGGGAGGGAATATATGCGAGGAATGAATACTAGACGTTCTTCCTGGCCAACACCCCCTCTCCCAAGAAAAGGTGGTAAAGATTTCTAAAGCCAAAAGCAACTTGTGAGCTGTGCCTTTGGCTTTTGAGGGAGCAGCAAAGTGATGCTATATCCGGTACTTTCTTTTGGATATGCCACATGGACTCGCGTTAAAATTGTCTAAAGTGAAGCGGTGAAGCGCAATGATCAGCATTCAACAGATAGAATGCACGATCAAATCCTTCCAACTGTTGGATGCACCTTACCACTCACCACTCACTGTAGATAATTTTGGATTATGCTCAGATATTTTGATCGATCCAAAGTAATAACACGAGGAAAAGTGGAAAACCCAATTTTATTGAAAAAAAAAAGGCAATAACATGAGAAGTACTGATATTTTGTTATGACGTTAGATAGAGCGGGGAATTCAATTCCAAGGTTATGCCACATGTGCAATTTGGCTCACCCTGTGAATTATATGCCCACTTTTTTGTTTTTAAGATCCACACAGAGGGTGAGAACAGTGGCGGGTCAGAACAGGACGCACATGGGGCAACAAAGGGACCTATTGGGCCACATTTATCATTAACAATTAAATTATTATTATTATTATAATTATCATAACTATAAGAGTGGCAGTAGGAAGCTCAGAATTTAAATCTCAGGAATTGAATCGACATCAATCTCTATCAATAATGATCCGAAATCAATTCAAGTTGGTTCTTCTCGGCTTGAGTAAGTTGGTTTTATCTCTATTTTTCATAAAAATAGGTTTTTGATAATTTTACTCTTAATTTGATTTCAATACTCGATCCAAGATAGGTCATGTATTGATATCAATCTTAATCGATATTTTTATGATTCAACGGATCCAATACCAATACTTAGAACCCTTGTCGATACTACCTTCCCTGGACTTATAATAGACCCAACTATCTAATTAACTGCCACTAAACCGGAAGCGCATCCCCACCAGTTATGATGTTCTTCCTCCGTCCAATGCTAAATGCACTTCTTCAACATTATTATAAAAAAAATATATATAATAATAATAATAATAATAATAATAATAAAAATAATAATAAAAATAAAAATAAAATATTGCTCTTCAAATAATCTCATAACCATTTTTTTAATCCAATTCCAGTTGTTTTCTACATAATTTGAAAAGAAATGTACATTAACAAGAGGAGAAGTCATATGCATCCAAATTAATTAACCCTCCATTGAAAGATGGTGTGAATATTGTCAACAAAGTGGGTCATCTCAACAGATTGCCACGTCATGAAAAATCTAAGCAAATGGCTTTCAACAATGTTCAAATGGCTTCGTAACAAGGGACATATATGGATGTGACAGATGGTGCCCTCTGCTGGAGAAAGAAGTATAGAAACCTTCCACAAAGCAACCTCTAAATATAGAATCTAGTAAGTTATTGAGAGCCTACATGAAATGTTCTTCAGAATCAGATTCCATGAAACATTTCGCGGTTTCAATTTTTTTTTTTTTTTTTGTTAAGAAAAGAAAACTTCACTAAGTAGAGAAAAAGTGATTTACATCGTTGTACGATCTGAAGTTGTAAAATTGAGATCGTTTTGCTATAATCATATGTGCGATCTTACGCAATCCTAGAACCACTTCGCTATTGGCTCTATATCAAAAAGTAATGCTAGATAGAAACTTATGTACCACCAAAAACAGGGGAATTACACTCCAAAGCCATGAGGTGGTATTGTAATTTGAAATTAATTCTCCAAGATCTTCTGAATCACTCCAAATCTACCCGATTCTCCATCCATCGTCCCTCGCCAGCTTCATACTAATAAGAAATCCCCGAGTGCATGCTTCAATGGTATTACTTGTCATCAAATAATCAGCACTTAATGAGATAAAATTTTCTTTGTATATAATACATATAGCCCATCCATAAATGTTATTTGTTGCGCGCAGCGGTGACACCCACACAAAAGAGGATTGGTGGGTCCACATTAGGAAGAGTAGAGATAACTGGCAAAGTAACATTGGTTTGATTCACCTAGGGGTTATAGGGTGATAAGCTTGTTTCGTCCATTGCATCACAGGACGAAGAATCATGTGGGGATCTGGATTAACTTGATTGTAAATAATCTTATTCCCATGTGACCATATGAAGTAGTATGTGACAATAAACATATTAAAGAAGGAATTTAGATGGTTAGCCAGGATAGAGGTAAAGAAATACATAATAACATACTTTAAATGAAGATCAGAAAGACATTCAGTTCTTAGTCCCAATGGGCTAGTTGCCCAAATTCTTTTTGAAAATTCGCATGAGATGAAAATATGACCAATAGATTCCTGCTGATTTTGACAGAATCCACAAGTAGGATCCACATCCATCCATTTTCCTAGGATATCTTTGGTAGGGATTCCACCATGCGCTAACCTCCAGAAAAACATCTTGAATTTTGGATGGAGTTTGATTTTCCAAAGAAACCGCCACCAATGTTGGCAGAGAGATGAGCAAGTACACCTGCTTGATAATCCAGATTGGTTAGTAGGTGAACCAATAGTTAAGAATTTCGCAACTAGTTTGGTGGTAAGAACCCCTGTTATGGAAAATTTACACCTCCAAGAATCATTGCTTAAAGAAACTAGAATTTTTAAAATATGATTAGCAGTGGGGAGAGGGAGCATTACTAATAGCATACTAGAATTCCACTGATTACTGCATATAAAATCACTAACTTGCATTAGATAATATTCACTTAGTCTGTTATCGTTGATGTTTTCTAAGTTAAAATTGGGGATAGTGGGTATCCATGGATCGGTCCAAAAATTAATTGATCGTCTGGCGTAGGAAACATTTCACATAGTCAACAGCCCCATATAGCTAGATACTGGATCTTTTCAAAATTAGTCTTCTTTCTTTGAAAGTTTACTGATCGTCTCCCCATGTAATCCAATGGGGAAGTGAACATGGGTATCAATCAAAAAGCACACAAGGGACAAGGGGTCGTTTCACATGACTATGTGAGAGGGTGTAGAGATACGATCAGTTAATGCATTATTTTTATGGGAACGAGAACTCTCTCTGTCTGGCATAGGAAATGTCCAGCACAGCTGGACATGAAAATACCAAGCTATGGCGGGGCAGCTAGATCTTTTTACAATGTCTGGGCATTGCTATGCTAAACCGACAGAATTCTCTCTCACCTTTTTAAATTTGAGAGAGAGACTTTTATAGCCAATATATATATATATATACACACGAGATGAATCCATCATCATAAATTCCTCAAATGAGTGATTAGGTTAGTATTTGGTTTGCATTTGGTTGCATTGGGTGTTTAAAAATTCCGACTCTTAAAACATGTGGAAATGCCAACATTATTCTATAGACATATAAATGAGTAACAAATCATAATGTAATAAGAGTTTGTGAGTACAGAATCAAGAAACTACCATGGCTACAAAATAATAAGTATAGGCAACTATACTTAAGCAGTATATACAAAATAAATAGTATCATTGTTTCAGGTGGCTCATTCAGACTTAGAAAAGTCTTTCATGCTTTACTTCATGCATGTGGTGAGATATTGCTTAGGTAAGTTGTTTTATTAAAAATAACTATATGGTATGTTAGCAAAATCGGGTCTAGCAATAAATAAGAATTTCATTCCAATCATATTAGAAAACATGATTAATCATTTTCTAGGATAGGTGTTTGAATTAATTAAATTCCATCTCATGAGGTGGGAGAATCATTACCCCAAGTGTCACAAATGTAACACCTCTTTGGAATGGTAGTCCTTCTCCAGTACTGTAGCCAAGACACGTAGCAATCTCCAATAAATTCACCATTTTTAACTCAAGTTGATTTGTTATTTTCTTATAGAAAGCAAACAAAGTCTCCGAAGACAATGCCATAAAACCAGTTTTAGTGCTTTATGTTCTCAGAGAGTTACGAAAAAAGAAAGCTCAAAACGTTTTAACATTTTCATTGCCTTTTTTTTTTTTTTTTT
>NC_056560.1:7092638-7149667 GCF_013358625.1 Macadamia integrifolia | reverse complement strand
GCTAATGATGACACCTCAATATGAGGTGTCCATGAAATAAGGTGAGAAATGCATTGTCACTCTCTCACCGACTTATGCCTTCGGCCACCGATTCAATTTATCTTTATCTGTTATTAATTATTATTATTTTTTTTTAATATAATTAATAAATATCTCTCTTATAATGAAATCACTGTACATACTATCTTCGGCCATTAGTACTGGGAAGAGATATGATCCCAATGGAAAAATCTACTATAATTACTTATCAGATAATGTCAATAATTATCAGTCAAAGACATATACCAACAAGTACAATATGAATGGATATAATTTTTACTCCTTCCAAATTTGTGCTAGTCAAGTATCAATCCAATCTCTCCACTCAATAATATTACATAACAAACTTCTAGGCATGGAAATAAAATTGTCATGACCCAGGTTTGTCGGAATGTCAAACAAAGAATCTGGACTTCCGATTGAGTATTTAAATTAAATATTAATATGTATTAATAATTTAAAGAAAATTTTATAAATATTTTATAAAATGTGAACCAGATCCGGAATTTCATCCAATCATACCCAGATATCTCTCTTGATATTTCCTAAATAAATGGAAGTGGATCCTGTGTTGAGCGTTTCTTTCGTCCAAAGCCAAAACACTATGAATCTAGTATACTGATATATAATCTGAAGGACATCAACCATTGATACACTAAAACCTATAAGGCCTACCAGCAACGAAAAAGACCTCTCAGGTCTAGAGACCAATAAAAAACTACCAAAAAGAATGTTGTCCATCAACTGATAGTATTCCATTCAAGATTCCTATTTAAATCAAATTCAATGTATACAAAATCTATACACTCATATTTGTGTCCCTGAATCAATATTTATGAGCATACACAATATGATGATATGAACAGAATGCCCAATTCTGCCCCTAGTCATGAAAATATTTAAGGTGAAAACCTATGGACAACCACAACCTATCAATGCCATGCAATTATAATTACAAATACAATTTATTTATAGATTTGATAGACACATTTTCAACAATCTCACACTTGGACATCAAATCCAATTACCTAGGTATTTTAGTCCCATGTTCTCAATATGTCTCTCAAACACATTTTGTGACAAACTTATTGTCATAGGATCTGATAAACTGTTCACAGAGTCAACTTTATCTATAGATAAATCACCACGTTGGATGATTTCTCTGATGAGATGATACTTACATTCCATATGTTTGTTACGATGATGAGCTCTAGGTTCCTTTGTCTATGTAATAGCTCCCCTATTTATCACAATAAAGTTGTATAAGGTACTTTACAAGCTCAGGGACCACATGTAATTTAGTTAAGAATTTTCTCAATTAAACTCCCTCTTTAGCTTCTTCACAAGCTACCAGGTATTCAGCTTTTGTTGTGGAATCAGCTGTCGCCTTCTATTTGGCACTCTTCCAAATAATTGTCCCACCACCCAAAAGAAAAACCATCCCAGATGTGGATTTTCTGTCTTTCTTATCAGTTGAAAATCTAAGTCTGTATAACTCAGAACTGATGACTGATCACAACCATAGACTAAGAAAAGATCCTTGGTTCGTCTCAAATATTTGAGGATATTCTTAATAGCCATCCATTGTTCTTGTCCATGGTTGGATTGATATCGGCTCACAATCCCTACAGCATAACATATATCTGACTTGGTACATAACATTACATACATAAGACTCCCTAAAGCTAATGCATAAGGAATCCTCCTCATAACCTCAATGCCTTCAGTAGTTTGAGGACACTGTGACTTAGATAATGTAACTTCATGTCTGAAAGGAACATTTTCTTTTTTGAATCTTGCATGTTGAACCTAACCAAAATCTTATCAATGTAATTGGATTGTGACAAGCCTAACATCTTATTCTTATGATCTCTCACAAGTTTTATAGCAAGGATATAACTAACTTCACCAAGGTCTTTCATTGAGAAATTAGTAGACAATCACACTTTTACAGATGTAAACATGCCCACATCATTCCCAATGAGCAATATATCATCTACATATAGAACAAGAGAACAAACTGTACTCCCACTCATCTTTATGTAAACACATGGCTCATCCATGTTCTGTTCAAACCCAAACAATTTGATAGTCTGATCAAAACAGATATTCCAACTCCTAGAGGTCTATTTGAGACCATAAATAAATCTCATCAGCTTGCATATTTTAGTTTCCTCTCCTTGAGATACAAACCCTTCTGATTGTATTATATAGATATCTTCATCAAGATATCTATTTAGAAATATTGTTTGGAATCCATTTTTCAGATTTCATAATCATAGTATGCAGCTATTAAGAATATCATTGCCATTGGATAAACGGTTTCATCATAATCAATACCTTCTTCTTGAGTATAACCTTTTGCTACCAATCTTGCTTTGAAACACTCTACTTTTCCATTCACGCCTCTCTTTCTTTTAAATATCCACTTACACCCAGTAGGCTTTACACCTTGTTGTGGATCAACAATAGTCCAGACATGGCTGGAATACATAGAGTCTATTTCTGAGCGCATAGCCTCTAGCCATTTAACTATATTCACATCCCTAAGAGCCTTAGGGCATATAATTGGATCCAATTCAGAAGAATCAGACACCATGTAAAACTCTTCTACTCTATCTTCCACCTATGTAAGAAGGGTATACCTAGTAGGAGGTCTAATAATCCTCCCACTACATCTAGGCTTTTGGTGTTATGGTACAACATTGGGAGTTGCAGTAACAGGGTCTCTTCGCATAATTGATGCAAATGGAACTTGGTCATTAGATAATTCTTTTGTGACTATAAGATCAAATTGTCTCACAATAAAATACTCTTCAAGAAAAGTCGCATGCTTACTTACAATTATCTTTTGTTCTACAGGGTTATAAAAATTAATACATTATAGTTCCTTTGGGGTATCCCAAGAAATAACACTTATTTATACAAGATTCTAACTTCTCTTTTGTTTCTTTCGCACATGTGTAATGCAGCCCCAAACCCTAAGATGTTGTAGACTAGGCTTTCGCCCAAACCACAACTCATAAGGTGTATTTGTGATAGCTTTAGTTGGAACCCTATTTAGGATATACATACTTATCTCTAAGGCAAAACCCCAAAAACTCAAAGGTAGTTCACAATAACTTAAAATTGATCGAACCATATCTAATAGGGTCTGATTTCATCTCTCTGAGACACCATTTTGTTATAGTGTCCCTGGGGTGGTCAATTGTGAAACAATCCTAACAAGTTTAAGATAGTTCACAAACTCATCTGACAAATATTCTCCTCCTTGATCAAATCTGAGGAATATGTTAACCTAATTGGTTCTCAACCTCGACATGGTATTCCTTGAACTTTTTAAAAGTTTTCGATTTTCGATGCATTAGGTAAATATATCCATATCGAGAATAGTTATCAGTAAAAGTCATAAAATATTCATACCCATGTCGAGCTTGAATATTTAAAGGACCTCAAACATCAGTATGGACTAACTCCAACAAACTTTTGGCCATCAAACCCTTATTGAAAAAGGGTTTTCTGGTCATTTTACCACATATTGGAAAAGATTCCACCTGCAGACTTTCTAAAGGTCCATCTTTTACTAACCTATTTATCGTATCTACTCCAATATGACCCAATCTCAAGTGCCATAAGTAAGTAGAGTTAACTGAAGCAAATTTTCTTTTCAAATCAGTGTTTGAAACCTCATTAGTTTTCAAAACTGAATTTAGAAGGTATAGTCTATTTTCCATAAAATCAGAAATAATAATTTTGTCATTATTTCTAATAACTAGTCTTGAGCTGAATTGGAAAACATAACCAGATGAAATTGACTTAGAAACATATATTATATTTCTTATAGACTCTGGTATATAATAACAAACAATCAAAACCAAAATAGACATTTCTTGATTCAAAACAAAAGTTCCAACAGCTACTGCAATCCATCTTGAGGTGTACTTCATCTCTATGAAGTCTTTTTATCTTGTTGAACCCCTGTAAAATATTACACACATGGATAATGGTCCCAGAGTCCACCAACTAGGTATTAGTTGAACATTCCAACAATTGGATTCATACAAAACAAGGGATTCAATATTACCTTCTTCTGGTTTCTTCTTTAGAGTTGCAAGATATGTACGATAATTTCTTTTCCAGTGTCCCTCTTTCTTTCAATAGAAACGCTTTTCTTTTTCATTAATTTTAGCATCTCCTTCTTTCTTAACCTTTTACAATTTTTTTCTTACCAAACTTCTTCTTCTTTTTCTTGCCCTTAGGTTTAGAAGCAGAACTCCCAACCTTTGTTGCCATTATCATTGCATTTTGCTTCTTAAGCGTTGTCTCTGCCTCTTTTAACATATTAATGAGCTCAGAAATACTAACAACAACTTTATTCATTTTAAAATTCATAATAAAAGAACTATATGTAGGAGGCAGAGAAGCAAGGATGACGTCAATCTTATATTAAGGGTCAAAAAATGTCCTAAGAGATTCCAGTTCTTGAAACAGATTATTCATCTTCATCAAATGATCAAGAATTGAAGTCCCTTCAGACATTTTAGTGGTGTGGATAGTTGCAGTGACAGCATGACGAGCATAATGGTTCTGTTTGCCAAATGTCTCATGTAACTCCCTCATCATGTCCCTTGCAGTTAGAAGTTCACCACATAACTTGATAATGGTATTATCCAAATAACCAAGGATATAAATTTTGGCCTGAGAATCCATTTTATTGAATTTTTAGTAGGCCTTCACTTCCTCAAGGTTGGTAAAGTCAGGAAGAGAAGGAGATTCTTGGTCCAAGACACTGGATAGTTCCTCAGAATTGACTATCAGCATTAGATTTCTTTTCCAGTCCATATAGTTTGGACCTATTAGACGGTTCTCATTTAACAGGGCAGTAATGGCCATAGGATTCGACATAATTGACAATCTACAAATAAACAAATAAATGAGAATTAGAATGCATGACATAACCATTGAATACAAGTGGGCATTTCTAAATCAATGGTTTCTCACAATATATGACACCCTTATAACATATTAATGTGAATTAGAATGCCACAATCCTTACATTCTCAACTTACCCTATCGGGAGTCATTGGAATATGTTGATTGGGTGGACTGATTCTGTCCATCATGTTTCATCATATGAAACTAGAATTTCAGTATCTTTTTGGCCATCTAAGTGTCATGTCCATTACTATTGGCTGATACACACTCAAGTCAAGTGTATACCTATTGTCTTGGAGTGAATCACAGGTACCATGGGATGATGACTACTATTGTAATGCACTCCCACTAATATGTCAACTACCTATCTCATAAGAGATGAACGCAAACCACCTAATAAACTAATCTATGCATTATCCTATTGACATCTGCAAAGACCAGTCTGTGAAATCTCTACACTCACCAACAATGGGAGGCCATGAAAATTCTTCCACTTAAGAATTACTATTTTATAATTGAGGGGCCGATCATATATTCAATTAAATTTGCATCACATGTAAAAATATTTGTATCATCTTATGATTGAATTCATCCCATGACATTTGACATCATATTCAGCATCCCATGTAAACATCAATATCACATAAAAATTATAATTTAATTTAAGTGACAATGATTATGAGAAAGTAATAATATCAAAAGATCACATCAAATAATAAAACATATCATTTCAAAGTAAAACTGCATCCATTGCCATATCTGATATGACAGTAATCTCCATCTCATCAGTCATCTCCATTTCTTATATACAACAAAATAAATAAAATCCTAAAATCTCAAATACATATAAAGTTAAAGCAGTCTTGGAAAATATTAACCCATTATATGAGCTTTTCAAGGGGAGTACATAAATTTACATTGGGATAGAAAGAGAAAGAGATTTAAAGATATGTAAATTATGCACTAATAAACAAATTACATATCAACCATGTCATTTCATCCCAACAAATCATTTATTGGATTAAATAATTCTCATAATCACTAGCATAAATATGTATTAAATAATTAATTAATGTGTATTATCTCTTAGACAAAGTAATGCGGGTGTTACTTTTAATCACCCTTGACCACTACCAATTTTCTAATAATTAAAAAATAAATTAATTATCTGGATCAAACATTTTGACCCAATTCATTGTTTTATTGATAGGAGAAGACTATGAAACTCAGGGCATTCCTAAATAATCAAATATTAGCATACACAAAAGTGCATTAAAATTCAGCCTTCACAATTTGGTCTTTGAATAATACACATTAAATTATGATTTTAGTTATAAAATCTTAATTCCTATATAAACTCGATCCTGCAAATGGGATGTTCTTATACCATTTTTGTTAGCATAATAGGGTTTCTCAATAAATAAGAATTTTTTTCCAATCATATTAAAAACAAGATCAACCATTTATTAGGATAGGAATTTGAATTAATTAAATTCTATCTCATGAGGTGGGAGAATCATTACCTCAAGTGCCATAAGTGCAATACTTCCTTGGGATGATAGCCCTTATCCAGTACTGTGGTCAAGACATATAAAGACACATAACAATCTCCAATAGATTCAACACTTTTAACTCAAGCTGATTTTTTATTTCCTAACAGAAAGAGAACAAAGTTTCCAAAGCCGATTTTTAGAAAACAGAGAGCTCAAAACGTTTTAACATCATTGTTGCCTCTTTTTTTTTTTTTTTTTTTTTTTCTTTTTTTTTTTTTTTTTCTTTAAATATAAGTAAATGATGACACCTCAACATGAGGTGTCTATGAAACAAGGTGAGAAATGCATTGTGACTCTCACCGACTGACGGCTTCGGCCACCGATTCAACTTAGCTTTATCTGTTATTAATTATAATTATTATTATTATTATATATCAAATAATCATTTAATATATGTATATATATATATATATATGTATACATACATATTTTCAATAATCAATAAATATCTTTTATAATGAAATCATTGTACGAACTATCTTTGGCCACCAGTACTGGAAAGAGGTATGATCCCAATGGAAAAATCCACTACAATTACCAATCAGATAATGTCAATAATTATTAGTCAAAGACAGATACCAATAAGTACAATATGAGTGGATATAATTTTTATTTCTCCCAAAGTTGTGGTAGTCAAGTATTGATCAAATCTCTCTACTCAACAATATCACATAACAAATCTCTAGGCATGGAAATAAAACTGTCATGACCTAGGTTTGTCAAAATGTCGCACAGAGAATCTGGACTTCCGATTGGTATCTTAAAATGTTTCAAAATAGTTTTTAAATTAAATATTAATATGTATTAATAATTTAGAGAAAATTTTGTAAACATTTTACAAAATGTGAACCGGATCCAGAATTTCATCCAATCATGTCCAGATACTCTCCCTTGATATTCCTCAAATAAATGGGAGTGGATCCCGTCTTGAGCTTCTCTTTCGTCCACAGCCAAAACATTATGAATCCAGTGTATTGATATATAGTCCAAAGAACATCAACCATTGACACACCAAACCCCATAATGCCTACCCGCAACAATAAGGACCTCTCAGGTCTAGAGACAGATAAAAAATTACTAAAAAGAATCTTGTCCTTTAGCAACTGACAGCATTCCATTCAAGATTCCTATTTGATCAAATTCAATATACACACAATATGTACATTCATATTTGTGTCCCTAAATCAATATTCATGAACACACACAATATGATGACGATATGAACAAGATGTCCAGTTCTTGCCCTGGTGAGGAAAATATTTAAAGTGAAAACCTATGGACAACCACAGCCTGTCAATGTCATGCAGTCATAGTTATAAATATTCAATTTATTTATAGATTCGATGGAGACATTTCCAACATAGTACAATGATGTCTTGTCATTTGGAAAGAAACTTTTGATTGAGAACTCATATTTCTTCTGTTTAGGGACATGGAAACACACATCCTAATTTCTTACTATAATTCAAAAATATTGTACCCAATAAGTTAGAATCAAATATTGCAGGACCACAACCTTAGAAGAGTGATGGGGGTGTCTTATAGGGGATAGGAAAATAAAAGGTTTAATAGGGAATTGAGAACCATACCTGATAAAATCACAATTTAATGCTTTCTGCAAAGACCACCAACAAGTTTCTGGGCACATATCCCGACTTTTGGAGCACAAGTACACAACGTTAAGAAAATGAGTGGATTGGTATTGCAGAAAATTATAGCCAGATATAAGTTTAATAGGAAAATTCCACAGGCATTGAGCCCCATACATGTTCGAAAGGTTCAACAATGGCTTCTTGGAACCGGGCCTACTTTCTGTATCAGAATGGCAAGTGAAGGGAGAGATTATATATGGACAAGAGTGTCTATTTGGGAAGTGTCTCTTCCAACAACCACCTTTGTGGAGAGATGACACTTGAAAAACCTCACGCTTTCGTAAGGGTTTTCTGGTCATTCTAATTAAGTTTAGAGTAGATGTTAAGGACATTTTTGTCATTCTAAATCAGTATACCATGAATCTGCATCACGTACTTTTAATAGTAAAATAGATATATATATATATATATATATAGAGAGAGAGAGAGAGAGAGAGAGAGAAATATTGTGGTTCCACCATTGAGGAATGAATCCACCAAATATGTTCATAGTGTCTTGTTTCTCTAGAACACATATTGCAAGTCTAACCAATCTATGATATCATCTAGCATCATCTCTTGATAAACCCAACTCGAAGAGATACATCTCCTCACACCAATGATGCATAAGAACCGGTGTAAAATCGAAAGCTTCGCATAAGAGTGCACAACAACTATTTCCAAATCATATATGAAAAGGAAGAAGAAAAGGATAGTTGAGAAAACCAGAGCATGAAATTGAAAAATATCTCCATTTGTGTTCGACAACAGTACTGATAACCCACATATCAATCATTATCATCTTCTCCATTTAACAAGTCACAAAACTTATATATATGTTCTGAATTATAAATAAATATACTCTCTTTTTGGTATCTAATGTGTCAAATAAGTAACTACAATTGCAAATTATTATGCAACTCTATAATCTTTAACATGCCTATTTAGCTATAGTCTTGTACCTAATATTTAAAATCCTTATGCTTGTAAGAAAATAAAGATGGGGCAAAGAAAATTGGTATCTAAATTTTCAGAATTCCTTACTCAACTTAGATTTTGACACACTTAAAGGAGGACTTTGATAAGGTTCTTTCTGTAAAACTTGTATATTTGGGTGTTTATTATCTAATGGAGTTCGAATCACTCAATTCTAAACGGTATCGAGTGAGTTATGACCTTCCTACAGGTAAAGTTCAAATCTGTCTTGGGACAAAATCAGTACACAAATGATTGAAACCGCGAGGAAACGAAGCATGGAATAAAGTGTACGGAGAATGCTAAGATGACTCGCTAGTTGATAGGATAAAACAACAGCATAGAGACATATACCCAACGTACTACACCTCCACAGCGGCATGCCAGTCGCGGCCTAACCATTCTCTACCATAAAAAATTAAAAAAGAGAGTATAAAACTTGCCATAAAATTGTAAACTAAATACCCATATCAATATTCTTAAATCGAATCTCCTTCTTTAAATCAAATTTGAACCTCAAAATAAAAAATGCAAACGTCTCATCCCCCGCACAAGAACAAGATCATTGCTCTCTCTCTCTCTCTCTCTCTCTAACTCCTCCTTCTCACTCACAAATTCCCTCTCTCTTTCTTTCTTTCTTTGTCTCAACTTAGCGCAACACGTCTTTTCATCCTATTTCTTCTCTACTTTCTTTCCTTTTCTTTTTACTCACCTAATTTATCTCATGCACTCCACGCAACTCTACCTTCATTTTATGTATTTATTATTATTATTATTATTTTTAACAAATGAGGCATTATATTTTCTTATTAACAAATTTGACCTCAAACCAAATTAAAATAAAAGAATATTAATCCAATTTAACACATAGGAATTGAACCTTAGGGCTTTTAATCAATTAGAGTTCTAACTACTAAGCTAAATGTTGACTTGTTTACTGAATCTATAAGTAAATATATAAACATATATATAAAGTCCAAATTAGCCTTGCCTTCTGGGCACAGACATTACAGTGTGAGTGTGGGTCTATCCTTTTATACGTGTGTACAAGCAGTCAAACACATTCATATGTGCACAAGGGCACTTGTACATGTACAAACACATATATTTATATACAAATGCACCCATACATGAAAGGCTACTTTGTCTATTTATATTTTGTAGACGGTTTGAAAATGTGATAAGGGATTTTAACAAGTGCTTTTGTTCTTCCCAACTTTGTGTTCTATTTTTTTTGAGTCCGTTGATTTGTGTATCCAATATTCTGTGTCTGATAATGAATAAAACCTTCGGACTTTCTTGTGTAATCACATATTGAAGTACATCTTATGTGATTGAGAGTAGTTTTATCTTAGAGTTATAAACACAATGGTCAACCCAGTTGCACAATTAGGGGCGTTTAAAAACAACAAGAATAGTATCATTCTGATACAACTCGATTCCAATCCTATTTGTTCCTAATTTAAGAAGAAGGATTACTAGGGTTCTGTGAATTCCTATATCATCTAGTACAATGACATCTTGTGAAGCTTATACTCTGCCCATCTTTATGTTCTTACAAAAAGTCAGTGAACAATATAAAAAGATTCATATACACTAATGAAGTTCGAGAACTACAAGGCAGAAGATTTTGTGCACAACCGTGAATGATAAACGGTCATGCACCCAACCATTGGATGGGTATGATCGTGTATCTGGCCCTCACCTCATATACTTTTTTTCCCCTAAAATTCAGAAATTATATTAAAAAAAAAAAAATGAATAGAGTACAGGTTTAACGTCCAAACATACCTAGATGGACACAGAGAACAAAACAACGATCTCAAGTATCACCCCAGCAGCCACTCTAATCAGGAATCCAAAAGAGACTCAGTGCCTAAACCTATGTTGAGGACTATTGTAGGCATCCCAACTAAGTTCTGAGGAAGCAAAATTGGGGCTACTTGTCCAAACTTGATCAGTTTGAGAAATTGCACCTTTTTTAGAACATCAGCCACAATATTCACCTCTAAAATAGTATGTCAATCTCCATGTAATAGACTCCAAGAAGGAAAAGAAGAAATGCTACTGTTGAAGGACACCCCAAGGGATGGAGTTCCTAATTGCAACCTCCACCACAGCTTGTGAGTCGCATTCTACCCACAGCCTATCCACAACCATCTCTTTGATATACCTCAGGCCAATAAAGAAGGAGGAGAATTCCGCCTTATAATTTGTCATAATACCAAGCGGGAAAGCATAGCAAGACAACACAATACCTGCACTACCATGAATCACGTCGCCAGCACCCAACAAGCCTAGGTTTCTAAGAAAATATCCATCGAAATTCAATTTAACCCATCCAAAAATAGGTTTAATCCATCTTAGCTCCAAAATACATAGTGCTTCAGAAGTAACATTAGCCTTTAAATTAAGAGCCTTCACATTTTCTACCTCCCTAATATCATTCAATACTGTATTCAAGATCAATCTTGACAGTTGCCCTTTCCCTTCAAATCTTCTATGGTTTCTTTCCTACCAAATATGAAAGGGGATAAGACAAAATACTAATGAATCATGCCTCCTTTAAAGGAACCACGTCTGCCTTAAAGGACCCTCATCGCATATACATATTAAAAGAAAGAAGAAAAAACGCTTCCCTCTAGCGTACCTGCTGTTGGAAATGTCTACGCCTAGACAAAGCGGGTCCGAAAACACCACATAGCTTCGTAAGAAAAAATGCTCATGTACCCGCTGGTTTGTATCTCAAAAACGAAGGTAGTGTTTTTTTTCTCATAAAGTGGAAAGTTGAAAGAGAAAAATGCAATAATAGTTTAAAAAAAAAATGCACAAAATGCACTAAATGCACTTTTACCGTTGAAAGAACATCATGTGCTTTGACGGACTGAAAAAGCTCAAATATTGCAAGGTCAAAAGAGTTTAAAATGTATTAAATGCACTTTGAGCATTGGAAAGGCCTTCATGGTCCATGTCCAAAGGGGGCCTGTACACCCAAATGGTTAAGACAATCAAGAAACTCGGTCCAAATTTATGTAGGTTTTGTTTGTTTCAATGTAAAACTTTACATATAATATCTAATGCATATAAAATTTTACATGTTGAAAAATTTTCACACTACAAAACAAATGGAAAGAACCAGTCTTTTCTTCTCAGTAGGGCAAACCACCAGACTAATCAGGTTAGAGAGAGAAATAAAAAAAAATCAAACAAAGGAAATTAAAATAGAGCTCACAGGGTTGGTTGAAGGGAAGGGGAGTTTTTTTTTTTTAGGTAGGTTTGTGTCGTAATGTGAATCAAAGTATATTTTTGGTTGGAGGCTAACGCACGATTGCTCTTCAATGGATGATAAGGTTGATAGGCGTTCTATCCCATTGGTCTCTAGATGTAATCAATGCCTTGAGAACGCTGAATCTTTTCATCATATGTTTTTTCAATTGTGAGTTTTCTGATACAACCTAGTGAGATTGATGTGATTCTTTGACCAAAGATGAAGTGGATTCCCTTCTATTAAGGAGTTACTTTCTGTAGAAACGCAACTCTAAAACGATGCAGAAGATAATGGAAAAACAAAACAAACAATGCACGCGGATTTTACGAGGTTCGGCAAGGTTGCCTACGTCCCCGGTGAGATGAGATCTTGCTTCACTATCAATGGAGAATAGGGTTACAGCGCTCATCCTCACACCTCTCAGTATTGCTTGCATTACAGAGAAAGAAACCCTCGCTACAAATATATAGCGAGAAAAAACCCTAATCCAGATTAAACTACAATTGCCACCCTAATCCGGATTAAACTACAACTGCCCTCAAATAAAAAATTCGAGCGGGGGGCTGCGCCCCCCTACACCCTCTGCTATGCAGGGGGGCCTCCTGCCCCCCTTGCAACCCCCACGGCCCGCTAACCGGCTAGCGGGACCGCCATCTTGGCTGTCTAGGTGCTACACCAGTACTCCCTGGATTAAACTGCGACGGAATACAAGACATCATACACCAACAACTTTCTTGGTAGAGGAGAATTGGTAGAGAAAAGTGGCAACGATTTCTCTTGGTAAACAGTGGTATGCTCCGGCTATTTTGATGCCGTTTCAGCTATATGGACGGAAAGAAATAGATGCCATTATGATAACATACATCATCACCCAGACTGGTTCTGAATACAGTAAGCATACTAACCTACAAAATCATGCAGCTATGTCCACTCCATCACAATCCAACCTTATGAATAGAGGATTAAAGGCAAGTCTCTACTTTTCACTTACTGCTATCATTAGGTAGGGTTTTCATCAGAAAAAAAAAAAAAAAATCATTAGGAAGGATCAGATATCTCTAACAACTTATAGATGTAAATGTACCTTACAAGAAGAAGATCAATGGAAGCATTGTTACAAATCAATTCACCAATTCATAACCTCAATACTCAATGATTTTTTTTTTATCAGTTGTATTTCATTCAGTTTTTTATCTCGATATCAGTCAATTCATTGTAGTCTGGATATCAGTCAATCCCGTCATACCCAGTCCAAGACCAGTCTAATAAGGATCGGTCGATTCGATCCAGGTTTTTCAATCAGTTTTATTGATTCAAACTAGGCTTTGAAACCCCAGACCAGATTGGGATATCAAGACTGGCCGATTCTGATTTGAATCCATCGATTCAATCGATCCAGTTCTGATTTTTAAATCCCTTGGTAGTACCGGAATACTACTTGATTGGTTCTTGGGGTTTAATGTGTCAAAAGGCTTCACCAGCAGAAACTAGTACTAAATTCCATTTAAACCCAGACTCAACTAAGTCCATCCATGGATGCTATGTGTTATTTGAAGTTCTAGTCTTAAGACTGTCCCTCGACTCCCTTCATTTAGTTGCTAGATCATGCTTAGGAGACAGTAATAATCACCTTCCCGCCATTTTTCAGAATGATCTAGAGTAATATAATGGTTAATGGATATATCTAGAGACTTGAATACAGGTACTTGTTTGTGAAATCAAGATCTCTATCCCATGATATCAATTTAAACATCTTCGAACTCTCCCGCCAAAAATCTGTGCATTTTCCCATCAATCTCTATCAAACTACAACCTGCAGCCTTACTGATCCCGGCATCATTCATCTTTCTCCTCCATCTATTTGATTCTTGCCATTGACCGCACATCGCATAAATGTTAGCCAGCATCATGTACTCCCCATCAGTTAGACCATCACTCCTCGCAGTGATGCGCTTAGCTATCAATTCACCCATCTTGAGGTCCCCATGAATCATACAAGCACCAAGTAAAGCACCCAAGACAGTTGCTTCAGGCTCAAATGGCATGGTTTCTATAAGCCCATATGCTTGGTCAAGGAATCCAGCTCGACCTAGAAGATCAACTATGCAGCCATAATGCTCAGCCTTTGGCGAAATCCCAAAGTCTCTCTCCATACATTCAAACAGAAGGCTACCCTCCTGAACCATGCCTGCATGGCTACATGCACTTAAGAGCCCAATGAAGGTAATGTCGTCAGGCCTCGTCGATTTAGCTTTCATCTCCTCAAAAAGTCTCAAGGCAGCTTGACCATACCCATGAAGTGCAAGCCCAGAGATCATGGCATTCCAACAATATATATTCTTCACTTGAGCCTTGTAGAACACCTGTAGAGCTTTTTCTATGCTTCCACACTTGGAGTACATGTCTACGAGTGCAGCTATGACATGGAGATCTGACAGAAATCTAACAGCGTCGGTGTGGATTTGCAAACCGGTCTCCAGTGAATGTAAGTGGGCACAGGCAGATAACACAGCAGACAGGGTTAAATGGTCGGGTTCAGTTCTACTGGCCTTCATCCTGTAGAACAAATCAACAGCATCAGCATAACACTGGTTCTGTAAGTAGCCATTGATAAGAGTATTCCACGAGACAACATTTCTTCCCACCATTTCATCAAATAAAAGACGAGCCAGCTTCATTTCCCCTGCCTCAGTATACAACGCGATCATTGAATTCCATGAGACATCATCTTTGGTTAGCATTCTGTCAAAGAAATCCCTTGCAGATGCCACCCTGCCGATCTTTCTATACCCAGAGATTATGGTATTGAAGGATACAGAATCGCTAACAGGCATCAAATCAAATATTTCAAGAGCATCATCCATCTGCCCGTACGAAGCATAAGCATCAAGCATGGAATTCCAAGCAAGCAAATCTTTCTCAGGCATATTATCGAACAATAGACGGGCACGGTCCATGTATCCAAGAGCAGAATAAAACTTGAGCATGGCAGTTTGAACAAAAACATGAAATGAAAAACCAGTTTTTATAATTTGGCCATGGAGTGGAAACCCAACATGTGAAATGGCAAGACCAGCAGCAGCTTTCAGCACAAGCGGGAAGGTATAGTTGTCCCCATGGACACCGCTTCCCTGCATCTTAGTGAACATCAACACAGCTCCTTCTAAATCACCTGCAATCACTCGATGCTTGATGATCAGATTCCATTGGCGAAGATCAGAAGAGTACCATGGACTACCGTGGCAGCAGGTGAAAGAAACCATTCAGATCAAACTTCGAAGCCAATGGTTCAATCCAAGGTAAACCCACTCACCCGATCCTCAATTAGACTAAGCTGGGATTTGCCTTTTTGTCATAACCGCAGAAGACATAAAGGAATGGCCCCATCAAACAATCAAGAAAACAGAACACTTTGACAATCAGGACAAAAATTCTACAACCTTTCCCTCTGCAGGAACAACAAAGTAAAGGAGTATAGAGATGAAATATAATGACTGCGAAAATCTTGCCAATTGGCTTCCACCGCAAGGGTAAAAAAAAATCTTGCCAATTGGCATAAATTGAAGTTTCTCGGTCTAATAACAAAATCTGATACACCATAAATTAAACAGATACCTTGTTCATCAACAGCATCTAGTGGTGGGTAAAATTTAGCCACACTAGATAGTAAATCCATGGCATTTTGTATAATTCTCGCTTCGCTAAACACTCATATGACCTCAAAAAAAAAAAATATACAACTCAATTAAATTTAAGGGTTCTTCGCAGCTCTGGCTTATCACATATTTTAACACAAGTTGATCGCCTGAAAAGGGGGTGAAAGGGTAAAACATAAAATAAATTTTAAAGCGGAACGGAATAACTGGTTTCAAGGTTACAATGGCTTGACGAGAACCGCACGATTACAACTCCAATATGATCAAGAGAGCAAGGCCTCACAGGCTTGAATATCAGCACCCTGCGTGCCGAGTATTCCTTGCCCAGAAGGACTAGAACTGACAGTCCTCATGACAGCATCAAAAATAGCTTTCTGGAACCGGGGCTCCTCAACCTTCTTCAGAATCTCCTTCACCACACTGAAGTCCAAACCACCAGCCAAGACCATCTTCCCCACAACCTCACCAAAACTGCTGGGTGCTATTGGTAAATCAATAGCAATGTCATCCAACATTGAACCATAGAGAAGACACCCAGTACCAATGTCCCTGCACATCAGAACCTTCTTTGTGAACAAGTAATCCAAGAGCTTTGTGACCAGCTCTACACAGACTGGGCCCTTCTCCAATGCAAGATTGATAGCTTCCTTGACCACCTCTGCGTGGTAGGATGGGGCTTTCAGCTCCTCCACACACTGTAATGCTTCATCCAAGAGGCGAACATGGAAGAATTCCTCCAAAAGAGAGATCGTTTTCCTCTGAAGCTCAGCAGGATTTGCTCTCATTTGAGGAGCCAATGCCTTCTCAGGAGCTGGAGCTGGAACTGGAACTGGAACTGCTGACGGTGCTGGAACAGGCCTCACAGGTACAGGGCTCTGAGCAACAGGATCTAAGCCTGAAACAAGGCTAGAAGGACGTGCAGGAGGGGCACCACTACCCAATAGCGCACTTGTCTTGCCAGTTATCAGGCCTCCACTACCCTGAGGCAGCAGCTTCGAGTTAAAAGAACCTGGTTTCCCAATCAAGGGGGACTGGACACAACCAGACTGCATAGTCTGACCATCACCCCTTGGCATTGAACGAGTACGGGGAACCTCCCAATTGTCATTGTCCATCCCAGGCATCCCAGGCATCTTCCTGGTACCAGGCATTCCGGGCATCATTCCTCCAGAGCCAGGTCTGTTAATAGGGAACCCTCCAGGGTTGACTCCCCCTAGAGCACCAGCAGCACGACCGTTTCTCATGTTTGCAGTTGCACCAGGGCGCAACCCAAGATTCTTCTCCGCCTCTGAGTGAATTTCAGTGATGGTCTTAGCTTTCACCTGCAGAACCAGGATAGGAAGATGAGAAGGGGGTCTCTGATAGATAGCACAATACACCTCAACAAACCTCGAAATTTAGGAAATTTACCTCCTCACGCCTGGGAACCCAGTTATTGGCCCGTAGATCCAGAACATCACGGACCATAAACCTTAACCTTGGTTCCAACTGAGGATTTGTTGCCACTTCCTTCAATCGGCTAAAGTAGACATCATTGATACGCTTAGATTTTAGGCTCGAATCCAACTGCTTCCCAATGGTATTGAAGAAATGGCATATGGCTTCAACATTCTCCTCAGCTGGACATGTTTTCCCATCGTGCCCCAAAAGCTCCTGTTTCATGTAAGCAGAGGATAAGCAAATTTTTTAAAATACTATAATATCGCAAGAGATTTGGACCATTTGGTAGAACAGGATGCCAAACCAATAAAGAGCCCAGTAAGGACCTGAACAATGTGATGAACAATCTTTTCCGGCACCATCCTCTGTTTCAGAAGTTCTCCAATGAGGCGGATGTTTCCAAGGGTACGCAGCTTCACCATTCTTTCTTTATCTCTACGTTCCAACTCTTGTTCAGGGGCAGTCATCTGCCTGATTTCTGCCCTAAGATTGTCAGAACCTTCAAATGCCTCCTGGCAATTATTCAAGAGTATACGCTTGAATGTGATTTCTTTTCCACCAGGTACTTCAGAGGGGAATGGTGGAAGCTTTTTATTGAGATCAGAACAGAGTTGAGCATACATAGGGCAAAATGTGGGCTCCAGTACTGCCTTATCAAAAATAAGTGATATAACACCCTGCAGCAGGCAGAATATCTGAGTACCACTGACAACTAGGGATAAAAGAAAAAAAGGGCGATCTAGAAGTTTGAAGGATCAGTAGGATAAGGAAACCTTTAAGATATCTGGTGTAGTGATCCCAGCATCAATCAGTTGGCCCTTGAGAATATCAAATTTCTCTGGTGTCAGCTTGTTCAAAATACTGCAAAGGACATAAGACACAGAAAATAACATTTCATCAAAAGTAACAGGCTTGATGAAATCGAAAGACAGTAAAACAGTGCTTCAGTACCATCGGCGTGAAGCATTGAATGTCATACTACCACCTAGCATTGATCCACTAGTAGTAGTAACTGGACATATCTAGGAGGACAAGAAAAAGATATTCATAGAGCATACCCTTTCACTGTCTTTAAGACACGTTCTTTCTCAGTGAGATTCCCTCTTCGAACTGACCATGGCACCTCAGCTTTGACAAGAGCCGGAGCAGGCCCTGTCTGAATCAAGTAAGAACACGAGTCAGAAATAATGCCATATGGCAACGAGGTATGCGAGATCCAACTACATGCAATAATTCAAAAGGAAGTGACCACAAACATGTGGAGAAATACCAACAAGACTTCTAAGCCTACACACCTTAGCTTTTCTACATTGATAGCTAAAGCATTAGACAACTCCACAAGTTCATTCACATGACTGAATTCTATAAGACAATGTAGGAATTGCAAACAAGCAACAAAAGAATTACACAAACTAGAAAAAAGCATTACTGATTCAATACCCCTTGATTATAAGAGATTTGACCCCTTACAGTTTGAGAGTTTAGTTGATCTTGGCGGTTATATTGATTTGCTTCTATCTGCCTTGCATCCAACCGACTTGCTAACTCCTTGGTTTCCCGAATAGTATCCCAGGACTTCTCCTCACCAGTAGCATGCAACTGTGAGGATCGTCCACGCCAGTCACGGTTGTCTGGTTCGGTATATCGATTTTGGGATGGAGATTGCAGCTGCCAAAAAAAAAAAAAGTCAAAAAGGTGATGAAGTTGAAGCCTACTACTACCTGTAACTGGAAAATCAGGACAAGCCAGACTACAAGGTGTTCTTATATTGACAAATATAAATATAAAACCCAAATTGATCATTTCTTCCAAAGGATGCTACCAACTCAAATTTAGATAGCTCACATTGGCATCTCCACGAACCCAGTTCTGCTCTTCACCGAAAAATTCAGCCTCAATTTCTTGCTTGATTTTCAGGATATCCTCAGGCACATCAACAGCCTAAGATAAAACACCAACAAAAACAAACAGACCTCCCAACATGTTAAAGATAATCAAAAACTATTACTACTAAAGTACTAGCGTAGCATACAACATAGGAATATTAGGAACCACAACCAAACTAAAATTTTGAAATAGCAAACCAAAGACAATAAGAACACATTAATAAACACCGATTTATACAAACATGCTACAGAAAGATGAAAGTGATACCCTTGATATAATCAGAAAGACTAGAGATCCATTTGTTATTGTTTACTACATCTCGAGGACTATTTTGCACCAAGGCTGAAGATATCTTGCAATGGATGGGCACCACAACACCATCTAAATGATGGAATATTTGTCATGGGCTTCATGGTGTCTAGCCGTGCTGGAGGGGTTTCAACGCAAGGCAACATCAACAAGATGAACCAAGTTGTCCAAGGCGCCCACCTAGGCGATGCCTAGACAACAATTTGAAAGACCTTTTAGATTAACCCCATGTACAACTCCATCCTCAAATTACTGCACCTCAGCTCTATGATTTTTTTTTTTTTTGAATAAAGAAAGCTTCATGGAATTACTCTTTTTACTGCATGGAACTCAGCTATAGGACTGAACCTAACCACAGGGGAAGGGAAACCTAAGGGGAAAAAATAGACATTCTTTTGCAGCTATTTAGCTGTTAATAAGTCAAAACCACTTCAAAAGAGCAACTCTATTGCCCATCTTACCCAACAGTAAACAAAAACCACTTAAATAAAACATATTAAATGATTGAGTCCAGTTGTCCAGGATCCAAAAAAATGTAAAAAAATAAAAAAGCAAAACAAACTTGGCGTTCAATTGTAGGATACTGAGAATACCAAAACTCCAGGATATATGAAACAATTTTCTCTTGTTGTCTCTCTCATATCAATCATAATTCTAACTTAGCACCAACACCAACAAAACCACAAAAGGCATCTAAGAACACATCTTCTCCATCCATTAATCAACATGACAGACATTGTCAAGATAAATGAGCATCATGCAAGGTAGGGTATAGAAATTACCTCCCTCAACTGCAACAGCTGATCACGGGTGTATCGAACACGCTCACGAAACTCAAACCGTGAATCACCAGTCTGGAAAAAAAAAAATAATGAAACATGAGCTAAAGGTCTCCAACTGTACTGTACTTTATCTGCCAGTTCTGCTGCATTCAATGAGGGTAGAAAACTGAAAAAATAATAATAAAGTGCAAAAATCAAGTTTAACATAACAAAATATATGGTACAACCCAGTATCACTTTTAGAAATAGAATGCCACTGAAGAGACAAGAATATTTGGAGTACAATTATCAACAGAAATAAGCAAGCCTAGAAAAATATTAACTACATAGAGACAACTTTTTTACAAAACTTTATCAAAACCCCCTTTCACCCAAAAGAAGAGAAGAAAAGGCTGTAGCAGAAGTAAATTATTGCATGCTTTAAAAGAATTATGATAACTGATAAATGGCAATTTTTCATGGCTACAGTAATAGGAGTCTGAATCCAGTGTCTGGGGAAAAGGTAGATAATATTGTGGATTCAGGGATGGCAACATGGTAGATTAAAGCAAGGCCTACCGTAGCCCTACCCTAAGGGCTAGGAGGAGTCTCATCCTTCCACATCCCCTTTATCTTGTAATATCAGCAAGTACCCCCCATGCATCATGGTGAAAGAAAAGGCAGGGCAGGTCAAGATTGAGAAATATTTAGTAGATCCATGAAATACCGACCCCCAACTCAGCCCCATGCCATTTCTCTGGGATTGATAATATTCATATCCATCCAAGAAAGGAATAAAGTTATCTTTGGCACCTAGAAACTTTCTAGAGTTGACAAAACACATGGTGGATGCTCGGTGGGGGATAAGTAGGATGAACCCTAGATTCAGAATTACAAACCTATGTAATAAGATCATAAGTAAAACCCCAAAACAGAATTTAAGTCAATAGTATGGTCAAAGTAAACCCTTTCTGATGAAGGCCAGAATTTGAACAAGGTTCACAAACCAATAGATCAACAGAAACCCAAACTAATGCAGTTTCTAATGGTGGATTTAGAAAAACAGATGCATCTTCAGAATCAAACAATAAAATTTCCAAATTTGGGAGATTTTCTGCAGCACCAGATCAGAGTGTCTGATCTATCCAAAAACCAGATTGACAGACATGCCAAAATATTACCCAGTCCTAATGGTCAGATCTCTCTCCAAGGTGAAGTACTTGTCTAATAAGGAAAGCTCCAAAACAGAGCATCCGCTGGGTGTATCACAACAAGGTATTTATAGGCAACAGATAGTTACTGATATAACAATGTTTACCAGGTGATGAACTAAGACCCAACCCACCAGAACATGAGATTAATTCACAGAATAGTAAAGCCAATCGATGAAAAAATTAAACAGAAACTTACTAGTAAAACAGAGTAGCAGCAATGGGGATTCGGGATATGACCTTGATTTCTCACCAAAGGCCTCCAATCGAACAAAGTTTCTCACTCTCACTGTTTCTCACAGCACACTAAATCTCTCAGCAGTTAGGCAAAGAAATCCAATTCATTCATCAATTATCAAACAGTGTCTAAGCCTTGGCTCTTACAAGTCTTTAAAAAGCAAGTAAATTCAGTTTCCTACTAGGGGAACGGCAAAAAAGTTGCAGAGACATTAGGAATAGGAAATATACTAGCTAAAAGAGGAATCTTCAACACAGGGGAGTCCGTTTACAATAGCAATTATTAATTGAAATCTAATTAAAAAAAAAAAAGGATTTTTTCTTGTACAACCTCTAAAAATATTCATAACTTCCTGTAACCCCACGAATTGAAAATATGTCCACCGCACCCCTAATGTCTAACGCCGTTAACTTAAAATGTGAAAAGACCTTTTTACCCTTCTACTAACCTCTATAAGAACACTTATTACACCACTGGAAACCCTTGCAAGGGGGAGCTCATACCACCACACTCAGCTCAGCCGCAACCCTAGCAGCAGTGGGCAGAACCAATGTCCCAGTGTGCCGAAGAGCAGAGATAGCTAGTAGGTTTGCTACAAGTTTCTTCTCATAGTTGCAGATTCATTCTCAACAACATGATCAAGAGCTCACATGCTTGCACTTTCTGGAAATCAGAGATGGGTAGAGACCATACTTTGATGACTAGGCCAGCAATAGTGCTAAGTTTGAAGCCAGTGAGAGATTAGTAGTGCAACCAACAAGGGCTTAAGAGAATAAACAGAGGGATGCTAGGATTTGCAGAAGAAGCGGGCAAGCGGGAGTTGCAGGGGGGAAGGCGGTATTCGGGAGATGTGTTTGTCTTCCTTCTGGACCAGAATCGGCTGAACCAAATTTGGATCCGATTTTGTATTCTTTGAGCGAGCAGTGGCCAGAATATCGCAGTAGCAGGAGGTAGTCAGAGCAGGAGTGGGAGCAGAAAAAAAATGGAGCAGCCTTCTACTTCAACAGTTTCTTCTTCCTCTTTTCTTCCTTTTCTTTGCAGGTAATCGGAGCAGGACCAAGAGCAGAGATGAGATGGAGGTTTAGGTTGAGAAAAAGCAACGCACTATACCAATTTGGGGGGGTTTTAAGTGAAGGGTATAAAGTAAGTTCACCCATCCAAAGATAGTTTGGCCATTTAGATAAATCGTAAACTGCTGACATCATCACTTAAGGATTCCCTTCTCACGGAATGAATTTATTAGAAATTTTCTTATGAAAGTGAGGGACATACGAGATCTTTTTTTAAATTCTGGGGGTTACAGGAAGTTATGAATATTTTTAGAGGTGGTACAAGAAAAATTCCCTAAAAAAATGAAAAGATAGCAATCCCATTTGGCATGTGGTCCCAGCTGTCATTATCCGAAACAGACTACTGAGGCCTGTTTTGAAAAACCATATTTAAAAAGGCCCTTAAGGCCAGATTTCCTCTCCTACAGGAATAGGTTTTAAACTCCCCTGAATCAGTGCTGAATGTCAATTATGACACCCACAAATAGGTAATTATTAAGGAATCCTAAAATTGCTGCGCAATGGCATATCAGAATCCACAAACAAGCAGACATAGTTCCATCATTCATTTAGAAGATCCCGGCCAGCACTGGTCCAGGGCAAGTAACTGCACACAGTGCTCAAAATGATGTGCTCCCCACAGTGAGAAAGAGAGCACAGTCAACTACTGTGTCAAGACAAAAGTTACCTGTACATGGGAGCAATTACAACAAACAATATAAATGGGAAGAATATCAGATACACCTGGTCAAGCATTAACAAAGCTTACAAATATGAAAAACCGAACATGACACTTGGCATGCCACACATATTGTGTGTGCGAGCATGTACATGGGTGTGTGTGTGTGTGTGTGTGTGTGTAAGAAAGAGAGAGAGAGAGAGAGAGAGAGATACAAAAAGACAGATTCCCAAATAAAAATCATGCTACCGTAAATCAGCCCTCTTTGTTGTTTCTTATAAGATAATCTTGATTTCTTAGATGATAATGAGTGCAAAATGTCAAACAGCAGAAGGGGAGACAGGCTGTACCACACTCCAAATATTTGATGTCCTTATTAGCTCCTAATTTAGCTGTTAACAATTATGGATCCAATATTAAAGAAACAAGAAAGTACCAAAAACCCATTTTCTTACAGGCATCGACAAACCAGCAGCTTAATACAATAGAGATAAATATCAATTAACTTCACTGTTTACTGTACAAACAGACCCCAACAAGCTGACTATACAGTGAATGTAATCAACTATGCCATCCAACGACAACTACTAATTGGAATGAGAAAATCCAGTTGAGTTAGTACAAGGATGATAGACATCAAAACTATCTTGTCCGTCATCTAAATCTCATGTGAGTAGGTCCTTTATGGGCATCTAAATACTTGATTTATGCCCACCTAAAGCCTACTGCTCACTGTTTGTCCATATTTACGGCAGGTACACATCTTAAGTGCCCCACCAAGAATTAGGACATGAATCATGATCAATATTCTCTTATGATTTTATTGTTGTATGGGTTCCCCTAGAGAGGATGTGAACTTTTAGCCTAAAGTAAAAAAGCGGGGGAGGGGGGAACGTCCGTCTCACTTGTCTACCATAGTTTTTTCTTCTTTTTTATGTAATTTTGCAATAGATCATAACGGGAAAAATACAATTTACAGCTTGAAACTTTAAAAAGTAAAAAAGTAAGGGATTTTTTAAATACAAGTACGGTTTTGCATATCCCAGATACAGATTCCTATAGGCAAACAGTAAATTGATCTTAGAAGCAGGATACAAGGCCCATCACATGGGTTAAAAAAAATGATCCTAAAAACAATTAAGTAGATTACTTAATCTATTTATCAAAAGTGAAACATATGTAAACTGAATCTTCTGAATGTAGGAAAGATTCGATATCATAGATAAACCACACTACAAACAAATGGAAAGACAATTATCCAGTAGCACATTCAAGACAGAAAGGAAAAAAGAAAATCTTGACGCTGCCAGAACATCTGAATCATAGAATAACATCAGCTCAAACACAAATCAACTTAAGCGAATCAGAAAAACTCGTAGAAGCAAAGATCTGATAAAAAAAAAAGTATAAGGACAAACACCTACAACGAAAAAACTTGAATCTTTATACACCTAGCAGAAATGGAAACCAAAATACCAGGTGGAGCAAGTCAAGAACAACCACAGAAGACCCAGAAAAGAAATAAAGGAAGAAACCCTAGATCCGTAAAAGGAGATAGGGTTTTGAAGGCGAACCTTGAGAGATGAAGTCGGAAGGGCTCCGCCATGAGGACGAAGGAACTGTTCATCGGATGACAACGAAGAAAAGGAACCACCAGCACCGCCACTACCAGAATTATTGCCGAAAGCAGAGTCGAAGCGAGGGGCAATTAATCTGCTTCCTCGATTGGCTCCACCACCAGGCCTTAAGCTCAAAACCGTCTGATCTGCCTGCATAACTCGGTTTCTCACTCTCTAATCTGGAGAATCGCCGCCAACCAATCGATCAAGAAAAGCGCTAACAGATAGAATCGACTCACAAACAGAGCCGAATCGCAGAGATTAAAGAAGATATAATTTTCTGTTCGTAAAAGGATTAAGGATAAAGAAACGAAGAAGAAAAGGAGGGGCGATTCGCAGAGAGAGCCTCTTTCTCTCTCTATCTCTCTCTACCTCCCTTCGCCGCTGCAAAGAGAAAACAAGGGGAGAGAGGTAAGACCAAGAGAGAAAAAACCCTTTTATGTATTGGTTACACCTTTTACAAATGTGTGTGTGTGTATAGAATTCTAAATTTTACAACAACTAAAACGCCAACAACTATGAAAATTATGTTACTGTCCTAACTCCTGACATTGCCATTAAAAAACTTGGAGAGGATTTCGCATGCCGCCAGTATGGGAAGGAATTTGCACGCTGAACCAATGGCTGTCTCAAGAAAAGTATCATTCACGTGAGGTGACATATTCAAAATAGGAAAAAAATAATAAAATAAAACCATGTGAGAGGAAAATTGTATTCTGGTAACATGAAATTTTCCTCTTTTTTTTTATATATTTTTTCCCGTAAAACGCATTCACTTCAATATTTCTGAAGTCACATTTACTGATTAGCCCCTTCATTATAAATATATATATATATATATATATTTTGGTAAAAATTGTTAAAAGTAACAATCATTACTAATTTAACTATCTCCAAATCTTTTCACAAATTTCACATTAGACATTATGGTAAAAACATAAGGGAAAAACAAATGTGTCTACAAGTGTCACCTTCCATGTGTCTATCTCTCTTTTTCATATAAAAAGACATTTCTGCTATTTTTTTATTTTGTAGAGAAGAAAGAGATAAATATGTAGAGCGCTGGTGTAGGGCATGCTTTTAAACAGAAAACCACTTTCTGAATCCATATTCCAATGTCATCTTATATGTGGAAACAAAAAGCATTTTTTTTGCAGAGGAGAAAAATATAGACACATAAAGTGTTCGCATAGGCCATGCCCCAAAAGAGAAAACTACTTCCTGGATCTATATTCCAATGTCATGTTTACATGTGGAAATGATCCTTTTCTCACATTAGGATCATATTAATGCACGTGTGTGTTCCATGAATTGCTCCCTTATTTGATATTAATGTTGCGTTTGGTAACAATCTTTGGAAGTGATTTCATTGATTTCTTACTCATTCCAAGTAGATTTGGCACACCCGTCTATTTTCTACTCAGAGCCAGTGGTTCCACTTCACACAAAAAAAATAAAATAAAATAAAATAAAAATCATGTTTTTATCATACATGAGCACTAATGTAAAAATGCTTGCAACTCCCTCACCGTTGACTCTCTCACAACACCGCCTTCTCCTACAACACTATAAGCAAGTACCACTGCAACCCTCGACTTGATCGTCCCTCTCCTATCTTTTTCCCTTAAATCTCATCTCTCTCTACTACCTGCAAACCCCCCCTTTGATTGCAAAGAGGATTTAGACGGAAGGGGCACACTCAGCATGGTTCCCTCTCCAACAATTCGTTAGCTCCAAACATGATTTTAAGTATCGGTGCGTATCGTGCCGTATTGGCTGATACGTATCCGTATCGGTAGGCATCGGCACGATACATACCGATACGTATCATGAAAATTTTAAAACCCTTATGTATTGATACGTATCCTACGATACACACCGATACGCACCGATACATTACCGATACGCACCGATACTCTATGAAAAATTCAAAATTGAAGTGAAATGTACGTTTCGGTATGTATCGATATGTATCGGTATATATCGGTATGTATCGACCGATACACACCGATACGTACCGATACGGTCATAAAATGGCCAAAATGGGTAATTTTTTAGAAAAACATAATTTTTTGAGGTATTTTTGTTCCAAAGTTGCTGTCAACCATTTTTCTCTAACTAAAGTGGAAATCAAGGTTGGGAACAAAGATTTTACATTTATGAGACAATTACAAACCTTAGATTCTTAGTGCGATACTCTCAATTTACTGTTTATGCATAATACATGTTATATATAACTTTTTTTAACTATTTTTTTATGCAAATGTGTATAAAAAAGTGTTTCCTATCCATTTATATGCGTATCTTTAGTGTATCTTAGCGTATCTCCGATACGATACGATACCCTCTGATATGTATCTTAATTTTGGCCGATCGATACAACGACCGATACCGATACTTTAATCCTTGTATGATTATGATCCTTGTTGCTGGATATCTCAAGAACGCAGAAGTTTCTATGGATGGTTTGTCGATATGGTAAGATTCTCTAACAAGAAACTCACACTGTAATCTTCCAAAAGGGCAAACGTATGACCCTTCTGTAAAAACGCAACCCTAAAACGATGCAGAAGATAATGGAAAAATAAGAACAAGCAATGCACACAGATTTACAAAATTCGACAAGATTGCCTATGTTTCCGGTGAGATGAGATCCTGCTTCACTATCAATGGAGAATATGGTTACAACGCTCGTCCCTCACGCCTCTCAGTATTGTTCATGTTACAAAGAAAGAAACCCTCGCTACAAATATATAGAGAAAAACCTTAATTCAAAAAGTACACAATTACCCTCAAATAAAAAATTCGAGGGGGGGCACAACCCCCCCTACACCCCTCGCTATGCAAGAGGGCCTCTTGCCCCTCTTACAACCCCCACGGCCCGCTAACCGACTAACAGGACCACTGTCCTGCCTATAGGCGCTGCACCAGTACTCCCTAGATTATATACTGTGACGGAATACAAGACATCGTACACCAACATCTTCTCCATACACTGATCGTGTTTTTCTTCATTGAGCGGTGAAGAAAAACTTTATCCAATTCATATTGTTGTCGCATATTGAAAAAAGTCGGACCCTGAAATCCCCTCCAAAGAAGCATATGACCATTTAGAATTAAGATGCTCCAGATAAACCAACTTGATTTCATGATTTATAATTAACCACCTCTAATATAATTTGGATAATTATTTATGATTATTGTTGTCTATATCATGAATGGATTAAAATTTCAGAATGTTTCGCCTTAGCCCAAATATCTACCATATGGTAGATTGGATAGGGTCTAAATTATGTGGACAAGTGAAATTCATGTTTTCCTATTCACATGTAAAACTTCAGTCCAAATAGAGTTTGCCAAGTGGTTAAATATAGTTTTGAGAATTCAAAATATGAAAGAGCACTAATAATTAGAATACCGTGTACAGACATGTTAATACAAACTAGGGTATTTAATTGAAGGGTCGAAGTTAGTCATGCAATTGGTTTTTTTAAAACTAGCGGCTCAACCAATGGGGAGACAAACACAATCTCGAGACAACGTTGATCAAACCTCTACTCTTAACTGCATTAGGCTTTAAAATTTGATACATGACTAATTCAGACCGTGAGCTATCTGTCCAACCATTAAAATTACATCATCATCATTCCATGTGACAATTATAATGGACCTCTTCAATTAGCTTATCAAAGGGGACTGCTTCAATGGATTTTTCCCTATTCAGGAGTTGAGTTGTGAATATATTCTTGCTGCTCAATTTTTATCCAAGATAAGAATCATGTAGAAAGAAAACTTGCAAGCAAATTTTTTCTGTTTATTTTCGATCCAAGTCGGCCAAAAACAGAAGAGAATTTGCTGGAAACTCTGTGCGATTCCACTCCAAATCAGGCAACTTTATTTGTTCGATTCTAATTTTAGGAACCATGGCCTTCAGCTAAAAGTCTACTAAAAATATATTTTTATGAAAAAAAGCTAGATATCTTAGTTTGTCTGAAATTTTGCAGCATGAACATTTTGGGTTGGGAAGGATGCTGGCTCTTGGATTCAATGCAGCCATAAGGTTTGTGGCAGAAAAGCCTCGTAGTTACAGCCTTCTGTAGTGGGGCAAAAGCTAACAATTACATTGGTCATTATCTGTGCAGTGTGAGGGTTTCTAAAGAGTTGGGGGAAGGGCATCCAAGATCGGCAAAGTTCAGTAATGGTGGTGCTTATAAATTCATTCATAATTGGCATTATCCTCCCACTCATTCTCATCATCACCAGAAAAGAATTCCCAATTGCATTTTCTTGCAGTACAGAATTGAGAGAGCTAGTCTGAGCTTACCCCTTGGCTCACAGCATCCATTGTCATCCGCAATGTTCAAATTGTTCTCTCTGGTATTACCCGCCCTGGAGATCAAAATCAATACAGATACCAATACAGATCAGTTGTATAACAAATTGATTGTCTTTTTCTTCTTCTTTTTTTTTCTGACAGGGGTGGCGATTGGAGCAGTTTGTAAATTCCATACACTCCTTAAAAACTCCATATTAGATTATTTGGTTTTCCATGCCCTCATTGGTGGGAAACTGTACTGGCGTCATAGAAATCCCTCTCCCAAGAGTTATATATGAAAGTTAGTTCTCTCTCTCTTCTAATTGAAATTGTCTCAGGGAATTTGGTGCGGAATGCTGTGTGGAACCATTCTACAAACATGTGTGCTAATCTGGTTTATTTACAGAACCAATTGGAATAAAGAGGTAAAAAGAGTCAAAGTGTTCATCCCAACATTATGCTTTGCTCTATTCTGCTATGTAAACACTAAAATTGCTCTGCCTTTTCTCCTAAAGGCCTCAATCGCTAGGGAGAGGATACGACAGTGGGGAGGAAACTACAACGAGATATCTAATGACATAGAGAAGTTAACTCGGATGAGTGAAGGGAGCATTTTGCTTCTCTTCCAGGATATTGTTCTTTTCTAGTACATCTCAAAATAATAAAAAATTGCATTCTCCTCACATTGTTTGGAGAGATGCTACTACTTTAATTCAAAGCTAGCTCCCTATTTCTAGTTGCTCTGTTGTCACAGCTCCCCTCCCCTCTTAAATATTTGAGAGGTCTTGCTAAGCTTATCAAAGAGGGTTTTTATGATTAAGTTTTGCCTATATTACAAACTGCAGTACATGGAGGCTTTGCATACTTCTTGTGCTAAACCGGCAAAGTTAAAATATCATACCAGGATACAAGGGGAAGATGTCATCAAAAGAATTAAAAAGGGATTACAAGGGGAAGAGTAGAAAAGCATTCTCAAAGGCATACACCATATACATAAATTGAAGGTACATGTCTGTCTCAAATGCATTCTTAATCTCAGAAGGATAACTACAATAATATCCCATTTTCAGAAATATATTCTTAGCCACTATTCATGTTCATCATATAATTCTTTATCTACCCTAAACACAATAATATTCAATTTTTAACCAATTTTCAAGAGCTTTATATTGCCAAATGGGAAAATATATATACATTAAAACTCACTACATGTCAAATTTCAAGACCTAGTCCAATCAGAAACTCCCATGTATTGGAATGCATCTTATTTTTCAACCTAACATGTATGCTCATGCACTTTCTTATCATAGTTGTCACGGCGCCAAAGCGAACCAAAGCGATGGAGGGTTGTCTAAGCGCTTAGGCGCCCGCCTTAAGGCGAACAAGTGTTATTTTTTATTTTTCCTATTTTCTAACATTATTTAGTAAATTACATATACCTTGTATCATAAAAAAATCAAGATTAAACCACATCAAGTCATTAAAAATCAACATTTAGCCACATCAAATCATAAAAAATTAACATTAAGTCATATTAAATTATAAAAAATCAACATTTAGAGAAATGCTCTTATTCTATAATAAGTTTGACTGGTCAAATGATTTTATTTTTACATGAGGTTTTTCGTATTAGTTATAACATAAAACCAACTTTCTAACAAGTCTAAGATTACTTAAATCTGAGTTACAATGACAAAGTTATGCTTCAGTCAAACTTATTTTTAAGTGGGCAAATACTAGTAAAATCACCTGAATGAAAATAATTTTATGAATATCAAAACAAAATATCATTTTACCAGACTTTTGGTTTTTAGCAATGTTTTAACATGATAGAATTTATAAAATTTTCATAATTGAGAAAAACCCCAGCATTTAAAAGTTGAAAATTGTCCCTATAACCAAAATCCAGTTTTTGTTCTTGGACTGGGGGGTTGACCTTTTTTTATTTTGGAATTTAATTTTTAAACTATTTTTATTGGATTCAAATAAGGGGTATTTGCTTATTTATGAATAATATCTTAAGTAAATTTTTTGAATGATATTTAGCATAAATAAGTGTTGAAACACAAGGAGACATGTAGCGCAACAAGGCGACTGTTGCCTAGGCCCCAGGAAAACCGCCTGGACGCCTTGACAACTATGGGTCCGTTTGATAACATTTCAAGAAACGCGTTTCTGCCATTTCTGTTTCCAGAAACAGCAGAAACGGAGTAAAAAGCGTTTGATATAGCTGTTCCGTTTCACTTATTTTCAGAAATAGAAATAGAAATTTTTACTTATTTATGGTTCAAGAAACGACCTAGGCGAAACAAGTTCAACTTGTTTCGCCGTTTCTAGAAACGACTTGTGGCCATTCTTTCATTAGTTACTATCGACTTCTAAAAACATGACTTATCAAACACCTTCAATTCCGTTTCTGTTTCTAGAAACGGAAATTTATGTTTCTGCCGTTTCTTGAAACAGAAACGACAGAAACGTTATCAAACGGGCCCTATGTTTCTTATAGTTCTTGGATTTTCAAACTTTTGTTTTGCCGCTTGGCAAATTTTTTTAGGCTGATGATCTTGAGGTCTACCTGCCCATCCCCTGTAACATAGATGTTGATCCATATCTGCATAATTTATCACCACACCATAATTCAATGATTATACGTCTCAACAACACTTATCATTCCTTTTTAAAATTCATTAAAATCCATCAGAGAAGGAAGAATTCTTCCTTCACCGTGGCTTAAGTTTTACCTTGGGATTGCTTGGATTAGGAAGTGTTTCACACATTTTAACAAGACCAATGCACACAAAACAAGGAGAAAGAAAAAAGGTAAAAAAATAAGAAGAGGCTACATCTGAAATGGAAATAATATGCGAATACCTGTGCCTTCCAATGAGAAATCACATGTAAAAATCTGCCAGAAATGGGGATTCTGATCATCGAAGCTGGGGACAGAGGAAGAGGCAAAGAGACTAGTTGAAAAAAGCCTCTCTCTCTCACATACACACACAAACATAAACAATCCACATAAGAAGGGTTTAGAAGAAGAAGAAATCACAAAACACCCTTAATTTTGGAGACATCAGCCAATTTGCAGAACAAGCCCATTCCAAAAGGGGGAACGAACTTTTGGGCGTGTTCCGAAACAGGCCTTGTTCTCCAATGCATTCTTTAATCCAAGTAATAACCCATACCAAATATTTTTTTTTTTGTTACTCCAAAAGAGTGTTCTAGGTTGGCATTCTGAAACACAAACTAAACATTCCCCAAGTTACATTATGGGAGTGCTATCTGATTATTAGAACAAGACAAGTGCTGTAAACCAGTAACCATCAACCAGTCCTCAGAGGTGCATACCTATATATCGAGTTTAAGGGCAGAAAAACTGAATAACCTTTCGTTGCCTAGAATACTCGTGTTTGGACCTAATTAAGTACTATGCATGTAATCTTTTTTGCATTCAGGCAAAAAATGGTCAGCTTTTTTTCAACTGGAGAGATATCCTACACACAATTTTGAATACATATACAGTCTGCATACATATATAACTAGTTTAATGGCAGAAAATTGAATAGCCTTTCGTTGCCTTGAATACTATAGTGTTTGGACCTAATTAAGTACTATGCATGTAATATTTTTTGCATTCGCCAAAAATGGTCAGCTTTTTTTTTCAACTGGAGAGACATCCTACACACAATTTTGCCATATTACTTCATTTAACATTGGAAGTGAAGCTACACAGAAAAAATAAATAATGGGGACTACCCATTGACTGATAGAGAAACAATGAGAGTGAATTATAACACAGCTAATCCCTAGAACCTTTCTCTAGGGAGCAGAGACATATAGCTGGTTCAACAAAACACGGCTAAACCCTAGACAGCAGGTTCAATAACCCTAATTCCAATCCACCAACATATTGGTAGATGAAGCAACCATCCTCTTTAAAGAGATGAAAGCTCAAACCTCTTCATCAGAACACCTAGATAACATTATATAGCATATATCAAGCAACGGCAAAAAGATACACAAAATTAAATCAAAACGTAGAAAAAAAACATGAATCTTATTAATCATACATATTCAACAAATCAAACTAAGCACAAAAAATAATAGGCCACCCAAAGGTCATTCAAAAGGGAAGAACAGAAAAGCAATCCATAAATATTACAACAAAATTACTAATAAAACTGAAATCGTGTCGATTGGTCATTGAAATGATATAACAGAGTACACATAAACGAGACTAACAAAACCAGTTGCGAAGGTGTCAAAATAATACACTGTTCATCGTTAAAAAAAACAAAACTCCAGAACTTCAAAACCGTAAACAAAAATTGGAAGCAGAAGAAGTAACCTAAGCAGTGAGGACGACGGCGCCACCAGCCTCTTTAATCTTCTTTTCTGCTATCTTCGAAACTAGTTTGGTCTTGACCACGATCGGCTGTGAGGTAGGCAACACCCCCTTGCCCAAAACCTTGAAGAACCCGTACTGAGTGACATCGATCAGAGGTGCATTGTCGGGTGATGCCTTGTCCTTCGCCTCTTGCGGAATCATCGACCAGAGTTTGTCGATGTTAACGATCGGACAATAGAACTTGTTTCGCAACTTGTGGAAATACCTCATACCAACCTTACCGAAGTACCCTGGATGGTACTTGTCGAACAAAATCCTGTGGTGATGCAGACCACCGGCATTACCCCGACCTCCCGGATGTTTGCGATGCTTGCCTATTCGGCCATGGCCGGCGGAGACGTGGCCTCTCTTCTTCCTATTTTTCTTGAATCGCGTCGTCATTAGACTTCCCTAGCTCCTTCCCCTTCAGGCGATATCAAGTAACAGTCTAGGGTTTCAGATGTACAGGGAACGAACAGATGTGATGGCAATAGGGCTTATAATCTATCAATTCCCTTCATTTTTTTCTTTGCCCCCTTTCTACCCTTCGTTATTTTTCTTATTCTCTTTTTTGTCCTTCGCGCTTGGAAAGAACACTACTTTCTGTTATGTCTACGCTAGATACAGCGAATACGAAAAGACCACGCTGCCCTATTCGTTTCTTTTAGAACGCCCGCTGGCATGTGAAAAAATCGATTTGTGAATCTCTTTAATTTTTACCCCACATAGTATAAGTGGATCGGTCTTATTCGATTCAATCCAACAATTCTAACCGATTCAATCCAATTTTTAAAACCATGCTATGCCCATGAGGCATGAGGTTATTGTAAGGGTGTTAATCGGTTTGGTTTCGATGTATACAGTGCGATTCTTTTCAGTTTGTTTCATATTTATTTGGCTGAAACCAAAATCATACCATTTACTAAATTGTTGCACTTTATGAAACCGTAACTGTTTAGTAAATGGTTTCGGTTCCACGATTCTTAAACGGTATCGATTTCATAGTTTTAAATGATTTTGATCACGGTTTATTTTATACGATTTATAAACAGTTAGCAATCGGTTTGCTAATTTATTCACATGCTTACTAAAATTTACTTTTGTTGATAAACGTTTTAATATTATATCAAAATAAATGAGGCAACATCTTGCTACTGTGATATTAATCTAAGAAAATGATTCCCTTCGCTGTAAGGGTTTTTCTCTCCTGTTGCTAGGGTTCCGCCATCTTCTAGTCATGGTTTTAGCTGCCAAACCAGGATTTGGTCTCCTCTTCACACCGAATGGGTGCCTTGATAGAGGTCTTCCCTACCCGTGAGGGGCTTGGCTGAAGCCAGCTTAGTTTTCTCTCTGCTCATCGGAGCCGTTTTTGGGCCAAGTGCCTTTCCCCACCCCCATTAAAGTAGTCTTCTCATTTCTATATCCCCCATCCTCAGCTAATAAACTATTCCTGCTCTTGGTTCCCGTGTTTTATTATTTCTTTAACAGATGATGAATGAACCCTGGCAGGATCTGGCCATGGACGAACTCACCATGGATTTGCCGAGCCAATACATGGTTGTCCATCCAGAACAACATGGACAAACCCCGGAGATGCTAGACCTCGATCTGACCGAAACCACACTTGATACATCTCCCCTCAATTGAAAGCTGGTACTCGTCAGAACAATTTTCTCCACCAAGCGCATCTCAGCTCTAAACGTTTCTAAAGCCCTTTCCTCGGCCTGGAGACTTCCAAAAGACCCTGATGTCCGCCAAATCGACAACCATTTATTCCTGGTACAAACGTCCCTCGAAGCTGAAGTCCATTTAGCTATCTCTCGTGGCCCATGGCTAGTCAAAAAGCCAAATCTGTGACAGACCCATACGACCAGGAATGAGAATCAACAGACCGGGCATAGGCCCTCAATGGATCGAGTTCTCCTATGCGAAGCTACCCTTGTTTTGCTTTTTCTGCGGTATCATCGGCCACGACCTGAGGGTTTGCAAATCAAACCAAACCTTCATTGTGTCAAAAGCCCTAATCTTCCCCCTTATCACTGAATAAACGAGCCGAATTTGTTTTGAATCTCTATTTGGCGAATGGCTCCATCTAGGGAGCCTGGGAAGTAGACCAACAACGGCCATGCAGATGAAACTCTTAGCAAAGGCCTTACTGATTGAACAAGGAGCGATCAATTTCTCCGACCACTCCAACCGCCACTTCTCGATGGGTGATTTTGGGCACCGCATCCACCCTCAGCTACTCAGGCTTGTTAAATCCCTGATTCACCCAACGAATCTCTGCGGCGGCCCACAAGGTCATACCACTCACTCCAAGGACTGCTGATCATCAGCCAGCCTCCGAGGAATTCCACTCTCTATGATGTCAGTGTTGCATCCACAGTGGCCGCCACCTCCTCCTTGGGAAACCACCTTGATGAGGCTCACCCCCAAGGAGATGACACGTCAGCCCTAACCACCAGGGGTACCACGTGGCCTGAAGACACCATGGACCGTATGAACTACTCACAGCCCGACCCTTTATCCTTGCATGAGGAATTTCTAGGTCCTTCCTACCTCTCACCACCCCACAATTTTGATCCACCACCTAATCACCCAAACCCCCCTACATATCTCTGTCACGACATCCAAGTCCACCCGCTCTATGATGTCTCTCATGTTCTTACTCCACCATATTCGCACCATGAATGTAACCAACCCACCCACCAGGGTGCCATCACCAAGGCATCAACTATCATTATCCTCACTTCAGAGCCTCCAAACACAACCCTTAAACACCCATTTATCTTCATTGAGGAACTGGTGGAGGATACTCCAGCTACAAACCAATGCACTAGGCAGAAAAGACGATTCACATGCCCCGACCCTTTCCTCTCTCACTTCAAATAGTTATGTATTTCACCACCTGGTGAACCAGCCTCCACACCTGAACTTCTTCAGTGGCACCCACCACATACAAGGCTGAAATCTCATACTCGGAACCGTACAAGGATCTATTCCGGAGGCTGTCCAACAGCAAGCACTCCTAGTCTCCAATCCAGTAACAGGGTCAGGGAGGTTGCCCTAGATCAGCCCCCACGGGAACCATGCATATCCTTGCTGGAATTGCTAGGGGAGCTACAGGCCCCTGACAATTCGCTACCTCCAGTAGGTCTGCAAATCACCCCGGCCATGTCTAGTCTTCCTTATGGAGACCAAACAATCTGCTTCCCACGTGAAAAAAATCAAATCCAAGCTGGGATTCTCATAATTTTTTGCTATTGACCCACAAGGGCGATCTGGTGGAATCTCTTTGTTATGGATTCCATCCATCTCTGTCACCTTTCTCTCTGCAACTCCTAACATGATTGACCTTCAGATTTCTAATAACCCTTCTCTCCTTGTAGGTTTTCGCCTATCATTGATTTACGACCCTCTGCATGCCGACCATCGAAAAAGTTTTTGGGAGGATCTCCCTCAATTGGGTTGAAAAATCAATGGGCCTTGGATCCTCATAGGGGATTTCAATGAGGTTTTATCAGGCAATGAGAAGTTCGGAGGACGCCCAAAGCGGAGCTCACATATACAAGCTTTCCAATATACTGTTGACAATTGTGGCCTCATGGAACTCAAATTCTCTGGCCCACAATTTTCATGGTCAAACAAATGTAAAGGGCAACATCTGATGATGGAGAGTATAAATAAGTGCCTCTGTAATGGGGAATTCCTCCGCCTCTTTCCTGATGTCAATGTTCATCGGCATGGGATGGTTAAATCAGACCATACACGATTGTCCATCTACTTCGCCCAACAAGAATCTAAAAAACATGGTTTTCACTTCGAATCAAAATGGGAAGGGCATGCGGAATTAAGAAATCAGGTGGAGGTGGGATGGAAGTCTTCAGTTGCAGGCTCCCCACTCTACAACTTACAGCATAAATTAAATTCCTGCAACTCTAATCTCAAAATTTGGGCAAAGTGCACATTCGGCAATGCTCAAATTGAAATCTCAAAAATCAAATATAAGCTAGAGTCCTCTCAGGCACTCCCTCCAATGGACCAGTCCGAAGCCACTGAGCTAGAATTACGCCAGCAACTAGGGGTTTTATTGGATCAGGAGGAAAAGTACCAGAGGTCCATAATCCAATGGCTAAAGGCTGGAGACCGAAACACGTCATTCTTTCGTACCTCCACGGCAATCAGATGCCACATCAACCGTATATCCACACTAAAAGGACCCTCTGGTCAATGGATCACAGAGGAACCAGACCTCCACAGCCATATAAGGTCATATTTTGACTCTCTATTTACCTCCTCCCAACCCACTAATATCCAACAATTCTTATCTCCCATCCAGTGTGTTATTGGGAACGATATTAATCACCATCTATGTGCCCCTTTCTTGGCACTTGAAATTAAATCCACGGCATTTCAGATTGGTGGTTACAAGGCCCTGGGGCTGGACGGTATTCCAGGGTGGTTTTACCACGTCCATTGGGATATCATCGAGAGGGATGTTGTATCAGCTATGCAACATTTTTTTAATAACAGCTACCTCCTTCGAGGCTTCAACAGGACCGTTCTCACATTGATCCCTAAATGAAAGAACCCATCGGAGTTGGGGCACTTACGCCCATCAGCTTGTGTTTGGTATTTTATAAAATAATTGCCAAATGCTCGACAAACCGTCTAAAACCATACCTAGACTTCATAGTTGACCAGACACAGAGTGCGTTTATCCCGAGCAGAGCCATTTCGGACAACATCTATATTGCCCATGAATTGCTCTCCCATATGAGGAAGTCTAGGAGCAAAGGCGGATCCATGGCCCTAAAACTCAACCTTAGTAAAGCATGTGATAGAATCAAATGGTATTTTCTTAAGCAAATGCTACTAAAATTAGGTTTTGCATGTCAATTGGTGCACTGGGTAATTCAATATGTTTCTATTGTGGAGTACGTCATCAAAGTGAATGGTTCAATCATTGGGAACGTTATACCCACCCGGGATCTCCGTCAAGGATGCCTACTGAGTCCGTATCTGTTCATTCTTTGCCAACAAGCCATCTCAACCCACTTTAACAGAGCCCTTGAGAACAATTTGATGTATGGTCTCTGGATCAGTAGAAGAGTCCCTCACATCTCACACCTCATGTTCGCAGACAACTTTATGATATTCTCAAGAGCTTCTTTATCAGATGGAATAGCTATTAAGGTAATTATGGATGACTATTGCAAGGCCTCAGGAGAAGAGCTTAATTTGGAAAAATAAAAAATCGTATTCAGCCATGGGACAAAAGCTTCTTCCCACGCCAACATTTGCACATCCCTCTCCCTTTCGGAGGTCCAAACGCATAGTATCTATCTCGGTCTACCATCCTATTTGAGCAAATCCAAAAAATAAATTTTCGATTTCATCACATAAAAAATAAAGAATAAACTGGGTGGTTGGTCTGAAAAATACCTTTATGTAGCGAGGAAGGCTGTATTGATCAAGTCAGTGGCATCATGCATTCCCACCTTCGCTATGTCATTCTTTCTCTTACCCCATGGGCTATGAAAAGAACTCAACAGGATCATCCGTCGGTTCTGGTGGAAAAATAGTGAAGGAAAGGGCATTCGTTGGGTCAAATGAAGCATTCTCTGTAAGTCAAAAAAGGATGGTGGACTCGGCTATCGCGATTTTACCGGTCTCAACCAAACCCTCCTAGCTAAGCAATGTTGGAGGCTCCTACAAAATCCCAACAACATCTGAGCCCTTCTCTTAAAGGCTAGATATTTCCCAAATTCTTCATTTCTTGAGGCATCCCCCCACAGTTCCACTTGCTCTTGGGGTTGGAAAAACCTGCTCAAAGGAAGAGATCTTCTTGTCCAAGGCCTTCGCAGACAAATCAACAATGGCAGCTCAACATGTGTTTTCCAAGACTCGTGGATTCCCACCCTTCCTTTGGGAAGAATCTCTTGCCGCCCCATTCACTCACCGAACCTCCTTGTCACAGACTTGATCGATTAGCGGTTCAATTGTTGGAATTCTAAGCCCCTTCTTCTGCTCTTCTCTCCCAATGAAGTCCACGCTCAACAGCTCCCTATCACCTCCAGACCGCGTGAAGACTGGTGGATCTGGTCCTTACCATCTTCGGAACCTTTATTGTTCGATCTGCCTACTACTCCAAACTCTCATCTGCTATGTCTCGAGGCTCCTTCCCATCTCCTTCGGCTACCTCCATGTTCTGGTCTGCGATTTGGAAAATGAATATCTAGCCTAAGGTGCAATTTTTTCTCTGGCGTAGCGGCCATGAAGCTTTAGCCACTAACGCCAGGCTGCTTAGCCGGGGCTTGGGCTACTCACCTCTCTGCCCCTTATGTCCCTCAGCAGTGGAGGACCTTATACACACTCTTATCAAGTGCGATTTCGCATCTACATGTTGGAGATTTTCTCCTCTTCGTATTTCCATCTCGAACTTTCTTGGTGAATCCTTGGCTGATTGGCACTCTTTTATCCATTCCAGATTTAAAGACGCCTCCCCTCCTCCTTTGCTGGACCTTATATGGACTTCGGTCATTTGGCACATCTGGAAGGCTAGAAACTGGGCTGTATTTGACCTGTCCTTGCCCTGTCTCCATTTAGCTTTTAGTGCCATTAATACCATGATCGCAGAGGGGTCCTCGAACCAAAACTCGGCTTCGACGCACTATAACTCTGAACCATTCCCTTTAGCCTCCATTCCCGCCTCCTTTGATTCCTTCTTTACCGTTTGTTCTGACAGTTCCTGGAGTCCTTTGTGCAAGTTTGCTAATAGGGGAGTAATCTTATGGGATCCGGGTGGTGTCTTCCTCGTTGCCAAGTGCAAATGGAGTTTCACGACTACTACTTGCGCCGCTGAGCTTGAGAGCATTCGGGACGATCTCCATCTTGCTCTCAGTATGGGTTTGCAAAAGATCATTGTCTTCTCGGATTGCTTCTTCGCTGTCGCTTTCCTCAACAACCAAAATTGCTTCCTCGACTGGGCTACTCACGCCATTGCCTTTGACATCTGCGACTTGCTGGGATCATTCGCACACGTCATCTTCCATTTCTTTCGCCGGGCTAACAATAAGTTAGCGGATTTCCTTGCCTCTGGAGCTCTTAAGCTCAGGCTTTCACATGTTTGGTGTCTATCCCACCCCCTTCTTTGTAAATCCCCGTTTTGTTCTTGAACGACGCTTTGTAAGGTCCTCATTTTTCCAACAAACTTTGTTTTCTCAAGCCAAAAAAAAATAAAATTAAATGAGGCATTGAACAAGCAAGGATTTAATGCGTAACTATATAATATGAGTAAATTATTGAATAGACTATTGGACAACCTTTATGGTCCTAAATTATTCCCTAAATTAAACCATTATATTTGTTAAAACAATCAAATATTTAATCGTTATATGGGTTAATCAAATAAGTTTTGATGGTTTAAATAGTTTGATTTCCACAGTGTCAATTCAATTTGAAACCAACAGGTTAAACGGTTAAAATCTACCCAACCCATTTAACTAATCGGTCTTAAACTTAAAACCAGAACTGAATCTTTTACTAAACGGTTTTGCGATTTTGATGTAAATGACTCAATTCGATTTTGATAGAGGTTTCAGTTTCAAATTCGGGGTGATTTGAGATATTAAATAAAAACGTGTACATGCCATAACCTACAAGATCAGGTGTGATTCCTTAAATGGACAGAAACAGCGCAAGACTTTGCCATGGTCGAAACCAATTAGGCCCAACTGAAACGAACCGGCAATCAGGTCAGTTTGGTTTTGTTCCGGTCAATTTCTTGACAGTCTTCCCCCCTTCACCGTTTCCGTCACTGGCGGCGGTGGAATGGATACTGGTATTCTTACCACCGGTCTGAGAGGGCTCTTGCTGGGTGATTCCTGGCTGGGGTGAATTGTTCCAGAAAAGCCGAAAAGAGGTGGACCACAAAATCACAGGCTGAGGTTGCGTACTTGACACGTCCACTCGTCCACCTTCGCAGCTTTTTATTCGGACTAACGGAGATCTCCAAGCTTTTCTCCTATTTCATTTCCATCAAGATCACCCATGGCTTTGTTTCTCCCGAGCTTGCAAGGGCAACCTTCTATCTGTCTTTCAATCCCTCGTCGACATCCTCCCTTGTCATTTCATCAAAACAGAATTCAATTCTCTGATAGCATTAGATTTCGATTTTATCCTTCTATTGTTTCCAGGAAAGGGAGAGGCAATTCTTTCTCTCCTCCTAAATCGGCTTCCATTAATGGATTCTCTGTGTGGAGCACCACAGGAAAGCGTGAAGATGGAGAGAAGGGTTTTACCAAAAAAGAAGATGGAGAGAAAGGTGTTAATTTTACGGAGACACTCCATAGATGGGTTGTCTTCCTTCGCACGATTGTGCCGGGTGGGAGTTGGTGGAATTTCTCTGAGCATGTGGACGTAGTTATTGCAGCAAAGCCGGTCACTGTATGGTTCGCGCTGCGTCGGATGTGGGAGTTAATTGCCAATGATAAATTGGTTATATTCACTGCTATTGCTGCCCTAGTTACTGCCGCGGTGCGTAGAAATTGATTGATTCACTTGAAGCAAGAGTGTATATATCAATAACAAACTGGAATAATTTCTGATGAGCTTAAGCTTGAATGATTAATTATGAGGAGTTGTTTTCAAGGAATAGGAAGTAGGGAAGCTGAGTTAGCAGGTGTTGGAGTCTTTACTGTATAAATCTCACTTCTTCACCTCGTCACTTATGAGTGTTTTGAAATTCGCATGGTAGCCAGTCTGTATTCTTCTATAATTGGTATTAGTGTGACCTTGGAATAATGTCTGCCTATCACATTTTCATTCAAAATAATTGCAAGTCAGTAGGAAACATCTGAAGCATATAACTGTGCAGTCTGAGTATTTACGACCCTGTCTTCCGAGAAACTGGAAAAATTAGCTACCTTTTCATAGTAAATCTTATTTCATCTCCACAGTGATATGCATAATATCTTTTATTTAGTATTGCCTTATCATTTCTTTTCCTTAAAGATTGCCCCTTTATTTGAAATTTCTGATGTGTTTATTTCAATTAACTTTGGCGACAACCTAGTAATTGAAGTATTTAAACTTCATTACCTGCAGCTCTGTGAGATATCAACACCACATTTTTTGGCAGCATCTATTTTCTCTGCACAGGCTGGTGAGACCATGGTGTTCCATCGGAATGCACGGATCTTGGTTCTCTTGTGTTTTACTTCAGGAATATGCAGGTCAAAATCTTGTATGGTCAAAGTTCCCTGCTGCCATAGCATTACTGATTAAAGCATAAATCTCTTGCAGTTCGCATGCCTTTCCTAACTATCATCTTTATCATAGACTATATAGGAACATACTCATGTGGTGTTTCCCAAATAATTTTGCACCATTGCTGCCCATGAACCATGTGCAAGAGAAGGGAGCTATATTAGATCTTTTTTCTTTTGAAAAATAAAAGATTTTTGAGTAGATTGAAGCCTGATTAAAATTAAAGCGTGTGCTTGTACTTTTGTTGCTTATCTCCTATATTAAAAACTTACATGTCACCCATAAGAGGAAAGGCTATGCAATCTTTAACTATCTTTGTCATATTTTATCTTTTTCCCCTCTTTCTTTTCATGTAGAGAATTCCATAAATATATGGATGGGAAATTTCCATAGACTTTTCAGTGTTTGTGTTGGTAAAGTGCCTTAAGCTGTGACTTTCCATCCGGAATTCATGAATAATATGTGTTTTCAAACATATTTCACCTTTTCAAACATGAATAACTGACTACTCATAATTACTGCTCCTTACAAAACATGGAGTTGGGATTCGAGTCATGAAGCGTAGGATTTGTAATAGTTCTTCAAAACAATAGGGGAGGAACATGAAAATTATAGAAAAACCATACATATTGAAAGAACTAATTATCCATCTAATTAGGTGCATCACAAGCAACTCACAATTATGTAACGTAAGACCTGGAAGCATATACACTTTTATGAGATTCTCATTGGTTTGTGAAGAAGAAAAACTTCAAAATCCTTAAATCTTGCGCATAGAAAGTCACAGAAACATTGAGGGGTTTTAAAACCCTTAGGGAAGTGTTAGAAGAGATAAAGAAATGGAAATTTTGCATGACCGGGTTTGACATGTTTCAACAGAATCAACTCAATCAGGAGACTTGGTTCTGATCCATAAGAATTAGAAAGAACTGACCATATCGTATCAGTGACTTAATCATTTAACTGACAAAAAAATTAAAAAGAACTCTTCTAAAATATTACTCAACAAGGTCTGTGAATTACTGTTGCACTGATTTACTTTGAATCGTTGGGACTTAACAACAGATGTTATCAATGTAGTTCGGGTGTGTTTTTTTTTTGGCCGTGGTCTCATGATCCATTTTGTGTTAGATATTCTCTGTTTATCCTTTTGTTAATAAAATCCTGTTATTCATTGAATGAGAGGAAGCAAAGAAACTATTTTTTATGGTTTTCATTGTTCACTTTTTCCATTTATTCATCCATCCTGGAAGTTGGAAATAGGTTCTTTACATTGAGCAGACCATCTTATTTTAACATTAGCAAACCATTTGATTTCAACATTGTTTTGCCTTCTATTGATTAGCAGGACCTTTATTGATTTATGAAATTGAGTGAGAGAATCGTTATATAACGATAAAGAAGTAAACATGGTAAGAAAGGATAGCTTTCTTCTACTTCATCATTAATATTAGACTCATTTTTGAGAAACATTAAATACATAAATTAGTGCAGCTGAGGGATGACTGTTGAGATGGATGAGAGGCAAGACTGGGAAAGATATAACACATTGATGGGAACTTAAAGTTGCACTAATAGGTAATAAACTGAGGGAAAGTTGATTGAGATGGCTTTGTTACCAGTTAGTGTTAGAATATTTGTGTTAGGGGTACATTAGGAACTGTCTATTGTTAAGTGGGTTCTATATGTAATTTTCTTTATTTTCCATATTTACCTTTCACCTCCCTTAGGGAGGAATATGTAATTCCTAAACAATGTTTAAGTCTAATGTGAGTGAGATGAGCAATTGCTCATTCATGATTTTGGCTCCCACCGTGTCTCCCATTCTCTCATCTTCTCTCCTTCTTCTTCCTTCCTCTCTTCCATCTTCTTCTCTCATCTCAAACCCTAACATCCTTCATTTCTAACTTGGTATTAGAGCTTTACAAAGGTTTGAGAGTCGACTTTTTCTTCTTGCTCCATTCTTTAGGTCTTTAATGGAACCCTAAAAGAAAGAAAGGTTCATTAGAGGCTATACTATGTAAAAGAGTATACAAGAAAGCCTAATGAGGCTGTGAAACCAGTTGAAGACACTTGGAGAGAGTTTTGAAGGCAGAAAACACAGATTGGAATTCACACAGAGAGAAGAAGACCAGAACAGCATTACCGCCCCTCCCTGGTTCGACCACTTCTTTCTCTCTCATCCAGGCTGCGTTTGAAGGTTGGACTGGCTCAAAGGAATCGCCCAGGGGTCTATATTTGACCACCAAAGCCTTGCTTCCTGTCGTTGGATGCTGTTGGAGCACTACTCCATTTTCCACCTGCTGCCAGGTACCGCCATACTCTGTTTTTTCAGAATATATGGTCTGAAATGGATGGCAGACTATGTATAGGGTGTGTTTGCTTGAAGTTTTCTCTCCTATAATGCTTGTGTGTGGTTGTTGGATGAAACTCCATGGTTGAAATGGTGTTTTATTGGCTTTGCATCAAGTCTCTATGGCTTACTGGCTTCCTTTTTTGTTGAGTTCTGAGAAGAAGTTTTTTTTTTCTTTGGGGCTGGTGTACCCCCTTGTCTTGGATTTTTCCCTTGGAATGTTTTTTTTTTTTAAGGGCATTCTTGCATTATGTCTGATCTCACAGAACTTTTGGAAGCTACATCGGGTGGGTCAAATAGTACCAACCCCAGTTCGATTGTCTTCGACAATCCTAACACCCAAATTTCCCTTGTGAAGTTTGATAGCACCAACTGCTTGGATTGGTCACATTCTGTGAAGCTATCCCTGCAGAGTAGAGGGAAGCTAGGATATATCACTGGGGCTATCAAGGCTCCCGTTGTCGTAGACCCAGGATATCAGAAATGGGAAATTGCAAACTCTACTGTTATGACTTGGTTTCTTTTCTCAATGAAACCTGAGATAGGTAGGGGATTTATAAGGAAGGAAACTGCCAAGGATATTTGTGATAGTGTCTCTAGAACCTATGACAGGGTAGGTGACTCTGTGAAGGTTTACCAGCTTCTGCAGTATGCACTCTCCATGAAGCGAGGGACTAAGTCTATTTTTGAATACTATAATGCTATTGTAGGACTCTAGGAGGAGTATGACCATTATCCAGATCTTCATTTGACCAATCCTGATGATGAAGCTAAGGTTTATAGATCTCTTGAAAAAGAATGTGTTCTGATACTTTTAGGAGGGCTGAATTCAGAATATGAATAGATCTGGATATAGATTTTGGGCCGGTCACCCCTACCTACACTTGATGAGGTGTGTAGCTACCTTCTGAGTGAGTAAACCAGGAGAGGTGTCATGGCTTCTACACCTTCACTTGAGAGCTCGGCTCTTTTCTCCACTACTCACAGAGACTGGTGTGGAGGCGGCCGAGGTCAAGGGCCCTCCCGTGGAGATGACAGGGATAGACGGCAGTGTGATCATTGTGGAAAACCTGGCCACACTCGAGAGAGGTGTTGGGTCCTTCATGGCCGTCCTAGTGTACGTGGGGGATCTACTGGCACACGTGGTGGCCGCAGAGGTGGGGCTACAGCCCATGCTACTATGGCAGAGATTGATGCCAGAGGTCCCGTACAGGCATTACTAGTGCCTTCTTTAAGGATGATATTGCAGTGCTTCGCCGGTTCATGTCTCAGCTTGATAGCCCGTCTACCTCACAGGATGCCTCAGCTTTTTCTATGCATGTCACCACCTCGGCACCTTCCACAACTCCGTCGTGGGTCATCGACTCTGGTGCCACTGACCACATGACTAGTACACCACATTATTATGATTCCTACTCAATTTGCTCTAGTAAGGATAAGGTCCAAGTTGTTGATGGGACCTTTTCCTCTATCTCTGGTAAAGGAAGTATTCCTCTTACCTCTTCCATTTCACTTGCTTTTGTTCTTCATGTTCCAAACTTTACCTCGAACCTATTGTTTGTGAGCACTTTAACTAAAACCTTGAATTGTTGTATCACATTTTTTCCTTCTTATTGCCTTTTTCAGGATTAAGGGACGAAGAGGATTATTGGCAGTGGATGTGAGGAGGGCGGTGTATACCGTCTTGAGCCGTAGTTATCTCTTTTGACTACACCACAGTCCTACGCATGTGGCCGTAGTGATACCAGCTCTATCAACTCTGTGATGCTTTGGCATCAATGTTTGGGACACCCATCTTTTGTTGTTATGAGGAAACAGTTACCTCATTTGTTTACATCTTTTTCTTCCACTCATGTATTTTATTGTGAACCATGTACTTTTGCTAAACATTATCCCTCGTCTTATTCTTATTATGGTAATAGATCTGTTGTTTCATTTCATATTGTGTATTCTGATGTTTGGGGACCTAGTCCTACTACCTCCTTGTTTGGCCACCGTTATTTTGTTTCTTTTGTGGATGATTTTTCTCGTTGTACTTGGACCATTCTTATGAAACATAAGAGTGATGTTTATGATGCCTTCAAAAACTTCTATCAAATGGTCCACACCCAGTTTGAAACTAGGATCAAAATTGTCCGGTCTAATAAAGGGGGGGGTGTACATGTATGGTGGTTTACAAGACTTCCTTACTGACAATGGTATTATCCATCAGCTTGCTTGTGTTGATACGCCCCAATAGAATGGGGTAGCTGAGAGGAAAAATGCCATTTGTTAGAAGTTGGTCGAAGTCTTTTATTTGGTATGCATGTTTCTAAAACTTTATGGTCTGAAGCAATTCTTGCTGCGGCTTTCCTCATCAATCGCATGCTTACCAAAATTCTTTGGTCTCAAAACCCAATTGCACTTTTATCTCCTCAGTCTTCTGCTCACTCTCCGACCAAAGGTGTTTGGTTGTGTTTGTTATGTACATGTTAACAAATTCTCCCGCACCAAACTTGATCCTAAGGCTTTAAAATGCCTAGTTCTTGGGTATTCTTCCACCACCAAAGGCTACAAGTGTTATCACCCTTCCTCTCTCAGGCGATTCCTTTACAAAGATGTCACTTTTCTTGAATCTGCTCCCTTCCTTTGCTCCTCATCAGCATCCTTTTCAGGGGGAGAATGGAAATGAAAGTGAAAAGGCTACTGATGCCATCCCATTTCTTACTCCATTACCTCTTACTCCTTTTTCCATTGATATTGGTAAAAATAAAGAGGTGGATGATGTTGGTACTGTGGATGAACCTTATACAGAGAAGGCACATGTTATTGTGTACACAAAAAGGACAAAGAAGACCTGCCGAGAGTCCTCATTGCCTCCACATCCTGAGCTTCCTCTTCCTCAGTTAGGCAACATCTGGAGTTGGATCTTCCTATTGCTGTTCGTAAGGGTAAGAGAGCTTGTACTAATCCTATAGCCCAGTTTGTTTCCTATGAAGCTCTCTCTCCTACATGTGTTGCTTTTACAACTGCTCTTTCTTCTGCTTCCATCCCCAGAACTGTTACTGAGGCTATGTCAGACCCTAGGTGGAAACAAGCCATGTTAGAGGAAATGATGGCTCTTGAGAAGAACTGTACCTGGAAACTGGTTAACCTTCCCAGGGGAATAATCCCAGTTGGATGCAGATGGGTCTATATGGTCAAGTACCGATCAGATGGTGCTATTGAGAGGTACAAGGCAAGGTTGGTGGCCAAAGGGTATAGTCAAGTGTTTGGAATTGACTATCAGGAGACCTTTGCTCCTGTGGCCAAACATAACTCTATAAGAGTTCTCTTATCTGTGGCAACAAACAGAGATTGACCCCTATATCAATTAGATGTGAAAAATGCCTTCCTTCATGGAAATTTAGAGGAAGAAGTGTATATGCAGTCTCCTCCTGGCTTCAAGTTTCCAGCAGCAGATGGGAAGGTGTGTCTCCGAAAGAAAGCACTTTATGGTCTAAAACAGTCACCAAAGGCTTGGTTTGAGAGGTTCAGACAGGCCATTCTGAAAAATGGATACTCCCAGAGTTAAGCTGATCACACATTATTTATCCGGAGAGGTAGGGGCACTATCACAGCACTGATTGTGTATGTTGATGATATTGTGGTAATTGGAGATGATAATGAGGAGATAACTAGGCTGAAAGCTTATTTGGCTAAACAGTTTGAGATCAAGGATCTAGGACACTTGAAATATTTCTTGGGTATTGAAGTGTCAAGGTCTATGAAGGGAATCAATGTATGCCAGAGAAAATTTGTTCTAAATCTGTTGAAGGAAACAGGAATGCTGGGTTGTAAACTAGCAAGTTCTCCTATTGAGCATAATCATAAGCTAGGAGGGGATTGTGGCTCTTCCCTTGTTGATGTAGGGAAATACCAGAGGCTCGTGGGGAAGCTGATTTATCTGTCTCTGACTTGCCCAGACATTTCTTTTGCAGTGGGAGTTGTGAGCCAGTTTATGCATGCACCCAATTGTAGGCACTTGGACACTGTGTACTGCATCCTTAGATACTTAAAGTCCTCTCTAGGAAAAGGACTTTTATATGCTAGGAATAATCACTTGAGGATTGAAGGCTATTCCGATGCTGATTGGGCTGGATCAATTTCCGACAGAAGATCTACATCTGGTTATTGCACATTTGTGGGTGGAAATCTGGTTACATAGAGAAACAAAAAACAATCGATTGTAGCTAGATCCAGTGTAGAGGGTAAATATAGAGCTATGGCTCATGCTGTTTGTGAACTCACTTGGCCAATCGGTTGGTTCTCGAGTTGGGATATGACACTGAATGACCTATGAGACTATATTGTGACAACAAAACAGCCATAAACATTGCTCACAACCCAGTACAACATGATATAACAAAGCACATTGAAGTGGACAGACATTTCATCAAGGAGAAGATTGATTCTGGTAATATTTGGACACCCTTTGTGAGGACATGTGATCAATTAGCAGACATCCTCACCAGTTCAGTACCCTCTTATGCAAGCTTAGAATGTATGACATTTATTCACCAGCTTGAGGGGGAGCGCTAGAATATTTGTGTTAGGGGTACATTAGGAACTGTCTATTGTTAAGTGGTCCCTATATGTAATTTTCTTTATTTTCCTTATTTACCTTTCACCTCCCTTAGGGAGGAATATGTAATTCCTAAACAATGTTTAAGTCTAATGTGAGTGAGATGAGCAATTGCTCATTCACGATTTTGGCTCCCACCGTGTCTCCCATTCTCTCATCTTCTCTCCTTCTTCTTCCTTCCTCTCTTCCATCTTCTTCCCTCATCTCAAACCCTAACATCCTTCATTTCTAGCTGTTAGAACAAGTGGAACTATGTTATTTGAAGCCTTGAAGTTGTTAGAAGACTAGTGAGAAAAGAACGGTTGCTTGTGTTTCAATCAAAAGATGTGGCCTTAGGATGCAATTGCTGATTAGAACTCAGGATTCATATATCCATTTCCAATTATTTTGGATAAGGCTTTGTTGAATTGAGTTGAAGTGCATGCTGAGATTTGATCGAGATACTTGGATTGGCAACTAGGCAATATCTTTAAATTCTTTTGAAGTCAGATTATCTTATTTTACCCCTTCCAAATAACCGGATTATCGGTAAAAGGAGAATGGTCGCCAAATTCTGCTAAGTGAATGAAATGCTACTTCCAGGTCAGGACCATTTATTTAACCCATTCAAGTCTAGGGTATGAATTTGTGCAAGTCACTATTGAACATGAAAACAAGAAGTGGATCTAGTAGAATTTGCAAGGATAATGTTGATTAACGAGAAGTCTCAGTTTATGGCTGCTATTCCAAAAGGATATGCTAATATGTGTAAGTTCATCCATCCGAAAATTAAGTGTAAATTCTATGCTAATGATTAAGTAGTCATTTTTCACTCATACATTGTATGATTAAAAAATGAAGTATTAATTGAGGTGCTGATGATGTACCCTTTTTGTGAAATTCAGTGGCTTGCGGGGTTGCTTCTTCGGCATTGCTAATATGATCCTGGTGAGTTCCTTATTGACATTTAGTTGTTCACCAAATATGAAGCTTGACTTCTCTGGTCATATTTGTATGCATTGATGGTGGGTCTGCACATATGCATGGGGATCTCTTTGTATCAGAATTGTCATGGCAACAACATAGGGGAGCAATGATGTTGTGTCACTCTGGGGGGTCAAGACATGAATATAAAACAGAATAGCTTGACCTGAAAATGATTCAAAAATTAAACAGGCCATGTGGGTCCAACCCAAATACAATATGATACAGTACCTTCTTCCCCAAACTCAACATGATACGACACGGTTACTGTGTATACGATGTAAAAGTTACCATGAAATGACATGAAACAATATTAAAATGACAAGCGAGAAAATTTACTAATAAAATGATTACAGGGGTTATTTTTCAGGTTATTTGGTTTGACACAAAAATGACACTAGCCCCTCGGGTCATTTTCCTGTCGACATGAAATTGACCCAAACCAAAACCACCCAACCAGGACATGTATTTACATCTTGTGATCTTGTCTGGTTGGTGTGTTGTGTTGGGTGTTGCCACCCCATGTCAAGGTGCGCCACAGTAGTGACCAGCCACTTTGACACCAAGGCGACAGCTTGGCTTGGCACCCAAGGCAAGCGCCATATGTTATTCCAGTCCATAAGGGTCGTAAAAGTGAAATTATAGGAAACACATAAGGACAAAGGACTGAAATGTAAAACAACTTAAATATATAACATGAGGGGTAGTTCATCAGGTTTTGGGTTTGGGTGCCATGCCACATAAGGCGAGTGGTTGCCTTGGACCTCAAAGGGCACTTTCTCACCCAGGCATCACAACCATTCTTTTCATATATCTTGTGAACCTCTTTGGATTTGCCATATTCCTGGATTCTAAAGGTGACATGGGCATCCATTTAAAAGGAAATCAAAAACCCAGATCCAACTATTGGACTCTGGATTGATTCATGGCTGTGCCAAGCATCTGTTATTTTGTTGAGGTTCGCAATTCTTTTATTTCCTTCACGAGTAAAAAAACTTAATGCTAAGCTGGTACTGGGATACTGGTGTACCCCAGCTAGTTTATCAGTGGATCTTGAATTTGAGAAGCTACGGAACAGTATCCAATCCAAGCACCTGATTAAGCCACAGTTCTGGGTCAGTTTAGCATTACCTGATAAGTTGTAGTTTGCTGCCTTTTTAGCTTCTCCTTGTCAATATTTTCTGGAACTTCAACATGCTTGACTACACTTTGTTTCTATGATTCTCCAGGTTAAGCGTCTAAGGGAAAGACTGTATTCAGCTCTCCTTTTTCAGGTTTTGGATTTACTACTATTAGTGTAATAGATCTGCTGCATTTTACACATCTCAAGTGAGCTTTTTCCAAAACGATTTCTTGGCATGTATTACTTTCTTTAATAGGATGCTCCATTTTTGTTTTACTTCTTATGTAGGAAATATCCTTTTTTGACACTGCAACAGTGGGTGATCTGACAAGTAGGCTAGGATCAGACTGTCAGCAAGTGTCTCGTGTAATAGGAAATGATCTTAATTCGATATTACGTGATGTTGTCCAGGTTGCTTTCCTTGTCATACAATCTTCCTTCATGGCTTTCCTTGTCATAAAATCTTCCTTTCTTTCCCATGTTTGAGTAGGAAACCACTTTTAGGATTTAATTGGTAATTTTATTATCCTATTTCAGGGGACAGGTGCTATAATTTATTTGCTTTGTTTATCTTGGCGTCTCACATTGTCTACAATGGTGATCTGCTGTGCTCTAGCAACGGTTATGCTATTTTTTGGCCGGTAAGTGCATGCATCACTCAGTTTGACATGCTTATTATTTCAGCCTGTGCGCAGCTTGAATTCTGCTTCCAGCTAAATCTGATATATATATATATATATATATATTTTTTTTTTTGGTAAGTAATATTAGAATCAAGTAAAGATTGAGATGTTCATATTTCTAATTGGTATTTATATGATTTATCGTTCCTTTTGATCAGATTGCCTGTGCCATGTGCCTTTCAAGAATTTGGCATCTTATTGCGTAATTTTAAATTTTGAGGCTTCTAGACACTGTTGGCCAAATTGGGGTGGAGTTCTCTGACGATTCTTTGTATTTAGGTGACTAGGTCCTTTCCTTATTGTGTAGTTCCTCTTTGAGGGTTTCTGACCAGTTTCGGTTGGTTCCATTTTTGTTGCATTTAAGATATGCGTTTCTTCCTTCTTTCTTTATTTTATAATATCTGTTATATATCCCTCCTCCCCTGGGAAAAAAATGTCTGGTGCTTCTAGATACTACTTTCTTTCTTTATACATTCATGAGCTATATACCTCACAACTGTTTTTGGTATTCGTGAGTATCAATGATTGTTACTGAGCTTATTAACTTGTGAACCCTTTGGTGGGCTGTTACATCAAAGCCATTCAGGGTTATACCACGTGATATCTTGAGGAATTGAGAGTTAGTGGCATTGTCTGCTTCCCATCAGTCCTCCTGCATATGTGGATTCTTCCCCATGATAATGTGATTAACCTCCAATATTGATGGCAACTCCATTGGTAATTTAGGGCCAACTGGCGTTTATAGGGGGGTCAGAGAGCATGAGGGATCAGTGCTGGTCCTAATGGGTTTTGTGACTTAGTTACGGCAGAGTAAAAATTGCCTAATATGGGTATTGAGATTGCTTCTATATGAGTGAGAACAGGAGGTCCTTGGAGATTATGCACCGCATTCCGAAAGCTATAGCCTTTTGTGCCAATATAGATTTTTGATTTGTGTGGAGGATGATTTCAGCCAACTACTTAGATGATCGATTGCCAAAGTCTGGGGTTACCAGGGACCTTACCCCATTTTGTAATTTCTGTTGAGGATTCCCTACATTTGTCGGTTGGTGGTGGTGGTGGTGTTCTTGTATTTTAGCATTGTATTTGTAGTATCTTTTCAATAAAATAGAGAAGGCAAGAAATGTTAACTTCAAACCTTTTCGCTTGGACAGGTACCTGAAGAAAGCAGCAAAATTAACCCAAGAATTCACTGCTTGTGCCAATGAAGTAATTTCAGATTACTGTTTATAACTCGGTTAATTCTGTAGACCGTGTATGCTATAAGTATTTTATTTTTTCTTACCTAAATGCAGGTTGCACAGGAGACATTTTCTTTGATGAGAACAATCCGAGTTTACGGAACAGAGAAACAAGAATTTGGAAGGCAATAATCTCTATTAGTAATGTTGACTCATTTTAATTTTTTATGTTCTAAAACTTCTCTTCCATAGGCACATCAAGTGATGGGAAAATGATAGAAATGGATGCTCCCAAGGATTAAAGTATCGGTATTGGTCATCGTATCGGTCGGCCAAAATTAAGATACGTATCGGAGGGTATCGTATCGTATCGGAGATACGCTAAGATACGCTAAAGATACGCACATAAATGGATAGAAAACACTTTTTTATATACATTTGCATAAAAAAAATAGTTAAAAAAAGTTATATATAACATGTATTATGCATAAACAGTAAATTAAGAGTATCGCACTAAGAATCCAAGGTTTGTAATTGTCCCATAAATGTAAAATCCTTGTTACCAACCTTGATTTCCATTTTAGTTAGAGAGAAAAATGGTTGGCAGCAACTTTGGAACAAAAACACTTCAAAAAATTATGTTTTTCTAAAAAATTACCCATTTTGGTCATTTTATGACCGTATTGGTACGTATCGATACATACCGAAACGTACATTTCACTTCAATTTTGAATTTTCATAGAGTATCGGTACGTATCGGTGAGTATCGGTGCGTATCGGTGGTGTATCGGTGTGTATCGTAGGATACGTATCGATACATAAGGGTTTTAAAATTTTCATGATACGTATCGGTATGTATCGTGCCGATGCCTACCGATACGGCACGATACTTAAAACCATGGATGCTCCTATATGTGTAGTTGCCGTTTTGTTGTATCTATTTGAGCTTTCTGGCTATGGTTGACAGGTACAAGCAATGGCTGATGAAATTAGCAGATATAAGCTTGCGACAAAGTGCAGCTTATGGATGTTGGAATACGAGCTTTACCATCCTCTACCATTCAACACAGGTCTGGCTCTTTCCAAGGTTATTAAAGCTACAACTTTTATTTTTGTTCTAAGACAGTTAATTTGTTCTATTATGATTTGTTTTAGTATTCTGATTTGACAACCTTAAGTGTTTTCATTCTTCATGTGTAGTCAATCACTTCAGTTCCCCTTCCCCACCTAAAAAATCGTAATAAAAGTGGTTCTTTATTGATTTTGATGGCTAAGTTTCCTGAAATAAAAAATTGCCAAGCTCTCTTATCAACTTTACATATGCGTTTCTTAAACCCCTCTATTTAGCAGTTTCTTGTTCCCCATTCATCATGGGGTTTTTGCAAGTAATCTAAGGAAATAATTCTCTGCATCTCTTGCCACTTTGCAATGATGCTTAGTCTAGTTTTCAATCAATTTCAGGACTGAAACAAAATGCCGTTAGGTACACCATGTTAAGAAATGAGAAATGACTTGTGTATATAAGATCAGTAAGTTAATTTCTTCTTTGTTTGGCTATTAAAATCCCATAGGTTATTGCTGTGCTGGTAGGAGGAATGTCGATTATGACTGGTCATATAACAGCGGAGCAACTTACAAAGTTTATAATGTATTGTGAATGGTTGATCTTTTCAACATGGCGGATAGGAGACAATTTGTCATCACTGATGCACTCTGTTGGAGCAAGTGAAAAGGTCTTCCAGTTGATGGATCTTGCACCTGGTGACCAATTCTTATCAAAAGGCAAGCATTTATATTCAAATTGGTATCAATTCTCCTTATTTTTTCTAGAAATTTCTGATTAATGTATTTTGCATGTATCCTTGGCATTTTCATGCACATCTTTGGCTATCTTGCGTCTTGCCGGGACAACATGATATGATACAATATGATATGCCTCTTAAAATCATCTTTCCTATGTGATGCTCAATACTGTTTCTTAAAAACCTTGCCATCAGAGCGCCCCCCCCCCCCCCCCCCACCCCAACCCTCCCAAAAAAAATGCTTTGTGTAGATTTTGAAGGACATACATTTTTTCCCCTCTAGCGACTGCTTCTGCTAGTTCTTTATTGTCCTGAAAAAAGATAGTTCTTCTCTGACTGCAGTTTCTTGAATTATCATGTAAATGTTTGTTGGGTTATTTTGAATGTGCTATGCCACTTGATTACAGGAATTAAATTGCGAAGGCTGATGGGAAACATTGAGTTTGTGAATGTATCATTTCGTTATCCCTCCAGAGTAATGGTATGGTTACCATGTCCAAATTATATACATTTCCTTTAAGCTCAAATTCTCACACATAAAATTTCCTTTTCTCTCCCTCATTTGGTTCATGTAGTGTATATTACACACTTTATTGCATCCACTATTCACATGCACAAGTTGGATTGGTCAGTATAAAATGCATGTGACAGATATGCTGTCTTATGAATAGATTTTGCAACTGATGGCACCAAATGTTTCTAAAATGACAAAACTGCTTGTCAATCACAATGACTAGGATTTAAATTTTCGTTATTCTGCAATGTCTGATGGATAATCAAGTCGATATAAAAAAATTCTACAGTCAAAGAATTCCCTCTTTAATGGTAAGTAGTCTGAAGTCTGAACCTATGCCTTTTAAATCAAAATAATTGATTTATATTTAAAAAGTGATACAGGAAAGAGGATAATAGAACTACTCTAATTTTAGTCACATTTTTGGGTACTAAAACCACCCTTTAAATGGATAATAGTGTCTTAATGAATAGCTAGCTAAAATGGAGTTGTTTCCAGTGTTTTGAATAGCAATCACCGTTTATCTCATCTTATTTTCTTCTCACTTTATAAGTAGTTGTATAGTAGTGGAAAATACTCCCCCCC
>NC_056560.1:7060210-7092613 GCF_013358625.1 Macadamia integrifolia | reverse complement strand
CCCCCCCCCCCCCCCCAATAAAAAAAAGGGTTGTGTTATCCAAGAATGCCATTTGCAAAAAGGAATTTCATTAAAGCAGCAACATAAATTCATTCATTTGATTAAACATAATAGTAATCACCTAGGTACCTCAGAAGTACTTATTCAGAGGTAATTGTCCCCCCTCTCTTCACTATGGTACATGACTATGGTTTTGCTTGGGATAATAAGTATCAATGTGTATTGGACCGTCATGTAGCGCACTACAAGGCCTTGATGTGAAGCACACCGAAATGGTGCACTGAAAAAAAGAAAAAGAAAAATAGTATGTTGTTGAAGAAGAAGGATGAATGGAAGGAGGAGAAGAAGAAGAGGAAGAGGGGGGGAAACTGCACCTGATGCATGCGATGGCGGTGAGGATGATGGAAACAGTGACAGCTATGGCGGTGCCAGCGGAGAAGAAAAGACCTTGACCCTACTCTTTCCTCTTTATTAGTAATATAAAATATTTAAGTTTCTTGTGCTCAGTCCACCCATGAAAGCTTCAATACCATAACCACCTAATGTGTCACATCGAAGGATGATTTAGCAAATCAATGAATAAGAAGGACATGCTCTAGATTGGTCACATGTCAATTTTGACAGCAATACTTAATCATTTAACCCCCACGTGTTGGCATGTTTTATTTGTATTTTTAGCTATCCATTTACTTTTCAAAATGTATTGAATCTTCACAGCATTATACTGTCACATGGCCAACTCTACTTGAATTCAAATTTGATTTGTAAATTGTAATCAGGGTATCAAGGACCTACTTGTACACAAAATTTGGTCCCTAACTGTTTTGCCACATGGTGGATAATAGATCTGACCACCTAACATCCTATGGTCAGACCTAATTACTGCTTATTTATGGTGTATAATGCTTCAAAGTAATAGTTTGCAAGTATCCTAAGCTTATCCATGTATATCTTAAGTGTAGCCATGTGTATCTTTAGCAAATCTTGCATCTTGTAATGTCTCTCTGATACGTCTCTGAGATGATCTCTTAAAACCACCTTTCTGGTATACTTTGTAATGTCTCAATTCTTCTTACAGAGTTTGATGCAGCTCTTAGGAAGAGACTAAGAAATAAGAAAATATATTATACTATCCCAGAATGGGGCCTGTTTGTCCCTGTATCATGTTACTTGTTTTGTGTGATTATATTCTTCAATTCTTAGATATTGCTTTAAATAAATTTGATGGTGCCTGGGAAGAAGTCATCCATCTTCAACTTGATATTGGTATAGGTACCTGTTCTACAACATTTAAACATTTCAATACGCTCAAGTGAGGTGGTTGCAATTGTAAGAGAACCTCTCTCTCTCTCTCTCTCTCTCTCTATATATATATATATAAAGAAGGTTACAACTTCTTAATTCACCACTTTGGTGACAAGAAGTTGTTCCCTATATATATATATATATGTGTGTGTGTGTGTGTGTGTGTATTTCTATCTAATGGGATATATATTGGTAGATTAGAGGGTGAAAGTGGTCTTAGCTGAGTTTTGTTATCTACATTTGAATTGACAAAGCAATGATTCTTCAAACATCTGCTCTTTTTTCCTGGTGTTACAGAGACTGGAGTAATGGATGTTTTCTGTTTTTATTAGGTTGGTCTCAGTGGTAGTGGGAAAAGCACAATAGTTAATCTCCTGCTTCGGTTGTATGAGCCAACAGAAGGTCAGGTATGGTGGCATTTAGCTTTATCTTGACACCATTATTTTGGATTAAATGAAATTATTGCATTGAAGGAACTATTGCTTTTTTAGTTAATTGATTTTATACCAATGATAAATGGAAAACATAATATAGCAGCAGCACAAAGCTTAATATTGTGTTGATTGAGAACTACTCTCTCTCTCTCTCTCTCACACACACACTCACACATCAACTCTGAGCTCCATAATCTTTATGTGGACCTCTATCTCTTTCAAGTGATTTTTTTTTAATTAATTATATGTAAAAATATGAAATGTGATTAATTGGTTGTCTCAACTCTGGGTTGTTTGGGTCTGCATTGTAGAATATCAGGTCACTGAATGCGTTAGGATGTGGGAATTCTACCCACTGCATGAATAAGGTACCTTTAAGATTAGCCACTTGTCAAATTTGGTGGTTTTAACTCAATTGCATGGCCCACCGGCTAAAGGACTTGTTCCTTTGTACTATCGGGTGTTCTACCTTTTCAAACTATTGACTTTTCAACTATGTTCCAAAGTGTTATATTGTTGCATTATGAACTCTGGATTGGGTTGAAACTTACCAATGAATGAGGGTGATGTGGGCTATATGAAAGCAAAACTTCTGCACTCAGTTTCCACATTGTGTGAAACAGATATGTGCAGCCTAGGGTGGTGGTTGTAGTAACTAGTTGGTAGCATCACACACACATCCACAATTTGATCTCTGTCCTCCCCATGCATATCTCCTGATCTCTTCTTTCCCATCTTTTCTCTTTCTTCTCATCTTTATCGTAGAATATCCTTTAAGGGAACTCAATTGTTTCCTATGTTCAAAGCATAACTTTTATGTACTTTGCTGGGCTCTATTTTAAGCACTATTGTTCAAAATTCTCAACATGCTAATGAGTACCAATCCAAAACTTTGTTGGGTGTTTGTTGATCGGCACTTGCATTAGTAATTGTTTTTTTAACTGCAGATATTAATTGATGGTTTCTCTCTGAGAGAGTTGGACATCAAGTGGCTAAGAGAAAGAATTGGATTTGTGGGACAGGTTATCCATACACTCCAACGCATACATGAGATTAACAAGAACTAACATTTATGCAAGATTATTGTTCATGACATTCCATTTTCTGCAGGAACCTCCTCTTTTTCGAATGAGTATCATTTCAAATATAAGATATGGATGCACTCGAGATACCAACCAGGAAGATGTAGAATTGGCTGCTAAGCAGGCCTATGCTCATGACTTCATCTTGTCACTTCCTGATGGGTATGAAACTCTTGTTGATGATGATCTGCTCAGTGGAGGACAAAAGCAGCGGATCGCCATTGCAAGGGCCATTCTTAGGGACCCTGATGTTTTGATCCTTGATGAAGCCACAAGTGCATTGGATGCAGATAGTGAACATTATGTTAAGGTACATATTTCGCCATAAACAATAAGGACATAGAACATTAAGGTCAGTTAATACTGCTGCTGATTTGTTTCTGTTTTTATCTTCAGGGGGTTCTTCGTGCTGTCAGAAATGATTCCAAGGCAAAGAGAACTGTTATTGTCATTGCACACCGGTAAGGTCTTGCCACTCTTCTTTTTCCTGCTTTAGAAGATGTTAATCTTGATGACCCACATTTTTCAGGCTGTCTACAATACAAGCTGCTGACAGAATAGTGGTGATGGATGGTGGTCAAATTGTCGAGGTAGGTCAAAACTCAACACATGAGACCAAGACAGATGTTTCTAGTTTAAACCCGATATTATTGTTTTGTAGTTTGATGGAGCTTAATAGCCTCAAATCTCAATTTCCCCAAGGCTTGAAGTAACAAGCACAATAGGGCAGTGGTGCTTGACCTTGAACATCATTTACTAATGTTACAGTTAGTAGCAGAAACCTATGTTATGTTGTCAAATCAATAAATCATACAATTCAACAATTTGTGAAAATATGAAATTTAAAAAACTTAATAATGGATAAGAAAATTTATAAAATAAAAAAGCTATATTCACATTTAAATGGACATTAGAAGTTATTAGGATGTTATAATATAACTGATAGATGGTATTAACTTTAAAATTGAAAATTGAAGAGAGTAAAACATGGCAATCCCACCAAATATTAAAAAAAAAAAAAAAAAAAAAAAGCTTTTATACACCATTGGAATACTCCAGAAGAATTAGAAATTGATTTTAGGTGTAGGGGAATAAAGATTAATATTTAATAAATTATTTTAAATATATTTCTATAAATTAGAAGAACCATTAGTGATATATAAATTTGTAAAATGTTTACTGATTATGTTATTCTGATAGGTAAGTTGGATAGATGGGGAATTCCCTGAACTACTTAGTGCGCTGTCAGGCCCGTGGCCCATAGTTCCCAGATCTCGGGATTGACTTCCACCTTCACCTTAGGGTTTTTATTTTTTTGGCGTAATTCTTCTTCCTCAGGGTTATTATTGTTATTGTTTTATTGTTATTCTTTTTTTAATATATACACACCAAGAAAGATAATCTGCGTGGGAACTCCATTAAAGGGTAACAACTGTTTAGTTAGCATTTTAGATCGAACACCTCTTACAGTACCACCTATGCACATTATTAAAAAAATATATATATATATATATATATGTTGCTTTAGCTATTGCTAAATCCATGGTTCTGGCATCAAGTCGAGCAGAGATTTAAACCAAATATATACAAATCCTTGATATTAGAATTTCAATATCATTTTTCTCCTGGCTAGCAAATTTTGAACCTCGGTTCAGAGCATACAAAATTATGCCCAGAAACTGTTAAAGCTTTTATCGTGCGTGTGTGCAGATTGGAAGCCACATTGAGCTTCTCCATAGGGATGGATTGTATGCAAGACTTAACAAAAGACAGACTGATGCCTTTGCATGAGCATGCTGATGCAATACAGTTACAGAGCTCAGGGTTTGTTCTACAACTTTTTAATGACGGAACAGCCCACATATTCAGATAATTTTGTTCTGCATTCCCTCATTCATGTGGATGCAGGAGAATACATACACTGGGAGTGGAGGGAAGAGAGAGAGAGAGAGTATTCCCAATTTGTAAAGTACGTGCATTCTTTGCTATTCCATTCTCAAACACCTCCAAATACTGCGAGGGTTTTCTTAAGATCACACAAACTTGAATTGTATACAACAGAATTGGCTTATTCATAATGCTCGACATTCCAGAGTATTTATTGATTCTCCCTCTTGATTAGGGCTGAGGATGGATGTGGACTTGAATCTGAAGGTGCTTAATATTCGTGCTTGGTGTTCTCTCTCTCCAGCAATAACTTCTTTTTTTTGGGTAAAATATCTCCAGCATAACTTAAAGAGAACAGAAAAAAAAAAAGATGCCTTCCACATCTGGGCATACAACACACTAGATGTAGGGTTGCAAAAAAAAAAAAAAAAAAACCCATAAAGCTGGCAACTTGAAAACAAGGAAGTCGAATATGAACTTATAAACTTGGAGTCTATTTTTAGAAGGGAAAATTACACCTCAATGGCCCCATGCAGGCGCAGAGCCAAGCAGCCTGGCAGTGACCCCTTCTAAATAAATTTAAAAACATGAAACAAATTCTTTTATCCACTAATGTGGGTCTATACCTGAACACAGGCGGCACAAAAAGATGGATGAAAATCCTCTGTTTTTCTCATCCCTGTATTTCCTTGTTTTGTTACATGCAGAACACGACACGTGGGCAACTTTAAGATCAACGGTCAAGGTTGGGTGAGGATTATTATATTTGATGCGTTGGTCTTAAAATTGTCCACATGTCGTGTTCTGCAGATAGAAAAACAAGGAAAAATAGGGATGAGAAAAACAGTGGATTTTTTTCCCAAAAAGACTGCTGCTCCACGTCCCCCCCTTCAAAAGGACGCTTTCTACACCTCCCATTGGTCTGCACGCTGATGCAATGGCTGATTAATTTTATTTTATTTTTAATCTTAAAACCATAAATCCTAAAACATGAAACCATAACAAACCATGAAATTCATGGTGAATAAGTACCATGGGAAAAGTTAAATTTTCTATCACCGCCTGTATTCTCAACATTGCATTTTCAAGTTCAACGGATCTCACTGGTCCTGATATAAGCCTCACCAAAATTCCATAGAGCTCAAGCGTTCTTAAAATTTCTGTCTTCAGAAACTCAGAAACTGCTCTTCATATATAATAACAGAAAGACCAACCTACTGTTCACCACTCAGGTAACCCTGTCAAATCAGCTATAAGAAATAACTTCATTCAGTTATAACTCTATGTTTCAAGTGTGTGACATCCTGTATGGAACGTTCAGAAGTTGGCATGAGGTGACAATTGGGGACTCGGGCCAACGAAACCTAAAAAAGAGTCTACTGTTATGATGATCTCCAACATAGAACTATAGAACAGAACATATAATGGATAAAATCTTACATACACTGGTTAGTTCAACTTCAGTCCATGGCAGCCATAAAATAGAAGCTACCATGGCCTCTTTGATCTAAGAGGGGGAGCGTTGGAACTTGAAATCAAAGCTCAGTTACCATTTACCAAAACCACCTCCTCGCCCGCTGGAGCGGAAGCCCCCTCCCGACCCTGCCAAAACATCAAAATGTATCAGCATATCAATGTTAGGGTAAAATCCCAGTAACAACTACGATGAAACAAGGAAACATGGCACAAGAAAATGCGCACCTCCCCCACTATAACCACCTGAGCGGGCTAAGGCAGCCAATGCAGGATTCACGACCTGGCCAGCTTCTTGTAGGATTTTAACAAGATTCTTCACAAACTTTGCATTTGCATGCGTAAAAAAGGTAAATGCAGTTCCCTTAGCACCTGCGCGACCAGTTCGTCCAATCCTGTGAACATAATCTTCAAGGCTCGATGGAAAATCGTAATTTACCACACATTTTATGTCTTTCACATCTGCAAACATTATAGACAATTATTACAGATGGATCAACAAGTATACTGTAGCAATCTTCCCAAATGAAGGGGGGAAAAAAATGCAACTGCCCCCTTATCCCTGCACCCCTTATTTTGGTTCAAAAATAAGATACACATTCAACAAGTAAATGTGCCCACCTTGACCTTGCAGGGATAAGGACCAGCACCATCACCCGGTTCAACCCCTAACAATGAATAAGCTTGCTTGAGTCGACTGGCTGCCACAACAACCAGCGCCAAAACTGTGGAACAGACACTTTGACAATAGGAGACATGCCAATGTCAAGACACTTGCAGTGAATGTCGATCCAACCCAGAATTCTACTCTTTAATAAATTTGACTCCATATGTAACCATGTAAACAGAAAAATAAGGTAACATCTTTGTCATTGATGCTACAAATACTCCATTGGTCCTCCCAAAATCAAGAAGATAGTACAGTGTAATGGCCATATTTTTGTGAACTCGTGCTTCCTGTTACCATGTGACATGAGCTGCAACATTGAGGTACCAGCGGAATTTCACAAAACACTGTTGGAATAGAAGAGATTGGTAGATGCCCTGGTGAAAAGAAGTGATAATATGCTCCACCAGCATTTTGCTGCTGGTCCCAAGCCCAGATAGAGGGTTGGTGCGTCATGTCAGCAGCCGGCACAAAAATGAACCCTAACCATACCCTTTCTACATGGATTTTAGAACCTTATATTTTCAACGTTATGCTATGACGTCCACTGTAAGTGACGTGCTATGCTTTGATCTCGGTGTAGCAAATAGTGAGCAAGGGTTAGCTAGAGCGACCCCTGTAAACAATCTACTGCTTCAGTGCCCAGATGTAGTGACAAATAGGCAAGGTTCTCGCACCATGGACAAGTGCAGGTAAAGAAGCTAGTGCAAAGCATAGGATTAGATTAGCATCTTGGAACATAGGATCTTTAATGGGTAAGAGCCTCGAATTGATAAATCTTATGAGGATAAAAAGGATTAACATAGCTTGTATTCTTCAAAAAACCAGATGGAAGGGTCAAAAAGCCGAGTTGGATGGCTTTACACTTTAGTATACAAGGGATAAAAGTAATAAAAGTGGAGAGGGCATAGTAGTGGGTAAAAATTTAAGGAATGCTATGTTGGATGGTAAAAGATTTGGTGATAGGATTACATCCATCAAACTTGTGTTGGAGAAAGGATTGTAAATAGAATTTATTGTTTACGCACCCCAAGTAGGATTGGATGAAAGTTGTAAGTTACATTTGGGAACACATGAACGAATTAATGCAAGGTTTTAGCCAAGGGATAATATTAATTAGGGGTGACCTGAATGGACATATTGGGAGAGGTTGTAGAGGCTATGAAGGTGTACATGGAGGATATGATTTTGGAGAAAGTAATGAAGAGACTTTAATTTTACATTGTGTTATGATTTCTCAATTGTGAACACATACTTTGAAAAGAGAGGAGCATTACAATTACCTTTAGAAGTGGGCACCACAGTAGCCAAATAGATTTCTTTCTAACTAGAAGGTTATATCAAGGGAGAGCCCACCCACTCAAAATAAATTAGTGGTCATGGTGAATGTCTCATTACACCAAATCGTAAGAAATGTAAGCTAATTTGACCTTAGGATAAGGTGGTGGAACTTAAAAGGAGGTATTTTAGAATCATTTTCTGATATATTGGTTAAAAAAGGAAAGTGGGACTTCGATGGAGACACTAATATGATGTAAAACATGATGATTGCTTGCATTAAGAAGGTTGTTAAAGATGTCTTAGGAAAATCAAAAGGAGAACGTCATTCCTCTAGGGAGACTTGGGTGGTGGGATGATGAGGTTCAAGCAGCCATTAAGGCTAACAAAGTTAGTTTTAAGACATGGAAAAGGACCAACGATGTAGAGGATCTAAAAAAGCATTCATTTCTGCGGACATTAGTTTTCCCTAATTTATTTTAAACGGATCCATATAGCCCACCCCATTTAATTGGGGTAAGGTTGAGTTTGTTGTTGTTTGAAAGGACAAAGGATGTATAGGATCTAAAAAGGTATAACATAACAAAAAATAAAGCTAAAAATATTGTGGAAAAAACAAGAGCGAAGAAATATGAAGATGTTTATAGCAATCTGAGCACAAGGGAAAGAAAAAATTATCCATTAAATAACTAAAATGAGAAAAAAGAAGAGTAGAGTTTATGACCATGTAAGATGTATTAAAAGTGAAGATGATAAAGTAATAATAAGCGATGTAAACATTAAGGAGAGAAGCAAAGATTACTTCTAACACCTACTAAATGAAGACATTTTGAGTAATATTGTCCCAAAAGCTATATTACCTATCAAAATACCACGTCATAAAAATATACGTAAAAATTAGGAAGCTTAAAGTAAAAGAAGCTCAAAAGAGGATGAAAGTAGGCAAGACCGCAAGGCACAAGATCCAAATACGGTCCCAATAGAAATGCGGAAGAGTTTAGGAATCTAAAGTTTATCTTGGCTACACAAGCTGTTTAATAAGATTATGAGCAAATGAAAGAGAAGCGTCGAGGTTCCAATTTATAAAAAAAAGGGTGATATTCAGAGCTACAATAACTATAGAGACAAAAAACTAACGAGTCATACTATGAAATTATAGAAAATAGTAAATGAAACTCACTTGAGACAAAAAAAAAACTATATTATAAGAGAACCCATTTGGTTTTTTGCCAAAAAGTTCCACGACATAAGCTATGTACTTATTTTGGAGACTCAAAAAGATTTAGAGATTGCAAAAAGGATCTTCATATTAACCTAGAAAAATCTTATGAAAAAGTCTCAAGAGAGTTAATCTAACAAGTACTAGAAAAGATGAGTGTTTCAAAAAAATATGTGGACATAATTAAAGATATGTATAATGGTGTGTAAGAACTATGCAAGGGTCAAGCTAATTAATTCTCAATTACAATTGGATAACATCAAGGATCAACTTTAAGCCCTTATTTATTTGCACTTATTATAGATGACTTAAGCAAAGACAATCAAGATGAGGGTCCTTGGTATACGTTTTTCTACAGATGATATTGTTTTTGCATATGAGACAAAAGCAAGGATCTTTTGCCAAGTTAGAGTTACAGAGATCAACCTTGGAATCAAAAGGTTTAAGATGAGTAGAATTAAAACGGAGTATATAGTGGTGTAGCTTTATTTACGCTAGGACGGATAATGAGGTGGTGAAAATTGACGGAAGGGAGATTCCGCAAAATGATTATTTTAACTATCTAGGCTTAATCATCAATAAAAAAAGGTGATACAGAGGATGATGCCTCACAAAGAATAAAGTTAGAAGGATTAAGTGGAGAGGTGCGTTTTGTGTGATTGACGTATTCCTTTAAAACTAAAGGATAGTCATACGACCGGCTGTCATATGATGTAGAAATGTTATTTTGCACAATCATATATATGGTGCAAAAATGTTGGGCAGCTAAGAAGTATCATATAGATAAACTCAATGTAGCTGAGATGAGGATGTTGAAATGGATGTGTGACAAAACTATAAAGGATAACGTAAGAAATGATCATATTAGAGCTGATTTGGGAGTAGCTTTGATACATGATAAGCTATGAGAAATTCTCTTGAGGTGTCATGATCATACTCAACAGAGGCCTTTAGATGCTCCAGTATGGAGGAGTGATTTGATTCAGATTAAAGAAGGAAAAAGAGCCAGGGGAAGCATAAAATGACTTTCGGAGAAGTGAGGAAAGACATGCATAACTTAGACCTTGTATCAAGTATGACATCAAACAAAGCTGATTGGAGGATAAGTATCTATATAGCTGACCCCATATAGTTCAGATAAGGCTGAGTTATATAATCTCTATATGATATGGATTCCCCTCACCCACCAAACAACATTACATTTGGGAAACTGGACAGCAGCCTACCGACTCACGAACAGACATAATGAAGACAAGTAAGACACCCAAACACATAGTGATCCTACCAAGACCACGTGCAGCTACATCAGTGGCAGTCATTATAGGACTTCTACCACTTTTGAACGCAGATAGAACCCGATCCCTTTCAGCCTGGTTTTTATCACCATGGATGGATAGAGCTGGCCATCCATCCATCCTCAGTTGCCGTGTGACCTTATCACATCCTTTTTTTGTCTGCAGAAATACAATGATTCGGCTTCCATCCATCATTTCTGTAAGCAGTTTGATCAGCCTGGATGAACATATGAATAAATCAAGATCAACAAAAGATTTTAGAATATCAACCTTTTTGGCTACTGTAGTCAATTAAAAACACACCTATTATACTTTTCCATCTCTGTCATAACCTCAACAACCTGGTTTATAGATTGATTTGCCTTCAAATTCGGAGATCCAATGATGACCTGATGATAATTGATTTTACAAGGCACTTGATAAGCATTTATCATCTATCACCACAAATCATTCATGTAACTCATCCACAAGCAAGGACACACACAAAATACACACATATGCAAGGATGTACCTTGTAGGGATTACATAAGAACTGCCTAGCCAAGGCCTCCACCTGCCTGGGCCATGTAGCACTCCAATATAAGGTCTGTCTATCTGGCCGAATCTGTAAACAATGGAGTTCAGGCCTGATGTTTTCATAAATTTATTTCAACAAATAATTACTAGCCAGATCATATGAAAAGAATGTAACATAATGCATTCGTAACAATTATATTATGTGATGTTAGAAATGGAAGGAGTTCATGGAAATAAGTGCCTAATACTAGGAATGAAGGAAATCACATATCATATGTTTATTAATGCATATAACCACTATCTTAATCTTATTGGCAAAGTAGAAAGTTCATTGTAGAAGGAACAAATCCGAGCTCTTACAGAATCAACTGCTTAATAGAACACTCAACCAACAAGAAGGCAATCATATTGGCTATCTCTCCAGAATGGTTGTTGGTAATGTCTAAAGCAATCTCAAGTATGAACAAGGGCATTGGATTCTTAATCCTTCAAGCAATGCTCAGGGCCCCTCAGGCTTCCTACTTGTTAGATAACGTACTGAACAATTTAGTCCATTTGCTTCACTTGGTACACTATTGCTTAACTAAAGCATAATTTGGAACGAACAATGTGATGAACTAGGATTGAAACCATGCATTTTATTGAAACCATTCAATTCATTTTCTATTGAGACCATGCATTTTATACAAAGGATTTGTACAAATTAGGCCTAAACTCAAAACATGGTTGAAATTTCTGTCGAAACTGTAAATGGGACTTACAGAAACAAGTTTCTAAACCTTAAAGTATAAAAATCTTGGACAATCCAAAGCCCCATATAACAACAGCAATGTTGATGAGTTAAAATGCTAAAAACCAAGCTGCTACAATCGAAACAATACTCAAAGCCAAGAAGAAAACAGCATGACAAACTACTGAAAATGGATAAATCAATAATAATATAAAGCGAAGAAAGCTTTGCTCACGTTCCATTGCTCAATTACATGCACCTAAAAGATGATGTGTTCCAAAATTCCAGCTATTAGCAAGAGAAATACTATAGCAAAAAAGATGCCTTTAAAAGGATTAGGCTGACTTTAAACAATTAATCACAATATGATGCAATGCCAAGTAATTTTCATATGTTTATCTGCTATAAACCAAATGAAACAGCCAAGGAAATAAGAAGATAATTGTATCACATATATCAGTGATATACCCATCAGCCCATTGAGAAATTGGAAAGCTAGAAAGGAAATATGCTCTAGGTGGTCTTAAGACTGAATAGCAGATAGAGGGAAGAAAAAAAAAAAGTTATCTCTACAATAATATAAATTAAACAAGAGTCAGAAGAATGAACCCTACTTGGGATACAATTTTCCGGATCTGTGGTTCAAAACCCATGTCTAACATTCGGTCAGCCTCATCCAAAACCAGGTATGTTACTCTCCGTAAGTTGGTATTTTGAGCTTCCAACATATCAATCAATCGACCAGGTGTTGCAATGACAATCTCAACCCCTACCAGAAGCACATCAATCAACTACAGCTGTGATCAGGACTGAAAATAAATAGATCAAGAGAGCAAACAAAATATTCAACCGAAAATCAAATATGGACCTGCTTGGAGATCACGAATCTGTGGCCCCTTAGGGGCACCACCATATATGCAAGTCCTTCTGATATGTGAATGTGAAGCGAATTTGGCAGCTTCTTCTCGTATCTGAACAGCCAATTCTCTTGTAGGAGCTAAAACCAATACGATGGGTCCTTCACCTCGTACTGAAATAGAGAGTAGAATAACAAACAAATAAATAAAAAGGCCGGGAAATGAAAATGAATCTAACGAACAGAGAAGTAGAGAAATAAACGAACCCAATCGGGGCTGTGCACTGACATGTATTAACGCAGGCAACAGATATGCCAACGTCTTACCAGAACCCGTCTCCGCAACACCCATCAAATCTCTACCTTTTAAAGCCATCGGCCATCCTTGAGATTGAATGGGCGTAGGTTCAACAAACCCCAGTTTGGCTATCACCTCGAGGCAGTACGCTGTGTAGTTAAATAATAATCAGTCAGAAAGAGAGGCTACAGGATGAACATAAATTTTGTACAGAAGGTGTTTTGGTGCCCAAAGATTACCCGGAAAATTCGCCTCATTAAATAGTCTGATCGGCTTGGGGACATCGTAGCCTTCAACGGTGATCTCACGCCTTGCACGGTACAGCCCAACCTCTTGCTCCGTCATTGCCTGAACTTCAGGGCTCTCTACGTAAAAATTTTTCTCAAACGGTACCAAGCCTCCAAAATCCTGGTTCGGAAGAGCAATGCTGTTCAAATCCCCTCTGGAATTCCCACCGTCTCTACCTCTACCTCCACCACAACCGAAGCTCGCTCTACCTCCACCACGTCCCGCATCGAAACCTCTGCCACCACCGCGACCCCTTATATCGCCACGTCCACGTCCTCTATCCCTGCCTCCTCTAATACCACTGCCACCACGGTCTGGATAGGAAACCCTACCTCCACGTTCTCCACCACCTTGGCCAACAGAAAACGCTCTGCCGACGCCAGGTTGGAAGGTCGGAAACCTGTCAAACCCACCCGGCCTGCTGGCAGCGGCCCCAACCCCTCCACCCCCTCTTCCGCTGGCGAAAGCTGAAGGAGATCCACCACCTACTCCCCCCATCGTGGGTGCTATCGATCGCTGTGGCGACATTAGGCCACTGCAACAAAGTCCATTAAAATTTTAAGCACGAAACCTAATAAAAATACATAAGGCACTGCATGAAAAACTGAATCAATCAACCGGCTTTACTTCTTACCTTCTCCTCTCCCTATAAGAGTTAGGATCAGAATATCTGGAATCGCAAGGGTTCGTCATCGCCGCCATTGAAGGTCGTAAAGAACAACTGTCCGCTGGCTGACGAGGGAATGGTAGGGGGCTAAAGGCGTAAGGATCTTGTTTACCTCGAAATACGGCGCTCAATTTCAAACAGGGTGACGAGAGAGGTCTCGCTTTAAAACCCTTGCCCTGTCGACGACGAGTGTTGCTGCTTCGATTCCACCAGAAGAAATTAAATTTACAAAGGGGGATCCGACTTCTGTGACTCGTGCAACTACGTTTGTACTTTATACAAGTTGGAAAACAGGTTATTCCACTCGCATTTTCAAAACGATTCATGCGAGCCAAACCTATTTTGATTTTGATTTTTTAATAGGTTAAACAATTCTGTACAGGTGCCCCGATCAATGAGAGAACATACGCCAGCATCTTAATTTTAAGAAAATCTTTCCAATGAAACGTGATTTCTTTTTTTTTTTTTTTAATTGTTTGGTTGTTTTTTGAATTGGTCCTACTCATAAATACTAATTCATTTGAAACACCTTATAAAGCTAAATGTGTTTCAGTGAGAAATATGGGAAATAACAAAACTCATATTTGACACACATAATCCTAGCCTTCATATAAATAGTCCATGTTAAGTAGTGATTCAAAAGAATCACAAAAATTGGGATGACTAACCAAACAATTTTCTAAAAAATCTTAAAAATAAATGCGATTCAACATAAACACTCTATACACTTATTGTCAAATCCGAAGCAAAACTCCATTGAATTATGTAACCAAACACATCCTAACTACACATCTTGGCTCAGGGGTAGCATCATCTTTTTGTATAGGAAAGTAATATTACACCATGGCGGACTTTAGAAAAATGATTTGATAATGTTGGTTGTCAAATGTCTATGAAATGATATGAATGTGCTGCATCAAATTTCATATAGAGCATGCCATGCTCATCCATGGATACTGCGAGGCTATCTATAGAGCTTTATACTAATTCATAACCAATTTTGTTGTGTTAAAATTTGACATAAAGATGAGATATATTGAATCTTATTTGTTCATAAAACCTGGGCTCCATCTAATCTACCATATGGTAGATATGGAGCTGTTGTAGAAGCCTCTTTGGGTGGATAGTTGAGGAAACCATATCCTCATCTAACCATATGTAAATTTTAACTCAAACTAACTCTAGAAAGTGCAGGTTCTAGGGAGAGCTTTTGCGGCTTAGGGATTCCAAACCTGCGACCAACAGTACAGTAAAATACCTAAAATGCCTGTGTTGGGATGGAGGGAAGCAGAAGTCCTCCTAAACAGTGTGGTCACGGTCAGCATCCTCTGATTAGTCAATTGCACCCATAATCTCAATCTGCAGTTAATCCAAATTGGCTCCTTTTGTCTTCATATTATCGGGAGAGAAAATATCAGTTTTCATTGTATAGTCTGGTGTAATCCTAGAATTTAAGAGGGATTCTTACTGAATTTGAGGTTTTGACAAGTTAGTTTAATGTATTCCATCCAGAAGATGTCAACAGAATCACACTGCAACAAAGTTCAGTATAACAGAGACCAGAATCATATCAAAGTTCCACGGACACACATCAAGCAAACCATCAGACTAGCTGAATAGAGTTAAAGAATACCACCAACCAGGGAGAAAAAAGAACAATTACAGAGCAGAATAGAAATCATGCCAATGACATGAATGATTAGGATTGAACCTAATATTTTCCACACATGACACATCAAATGATGATGGCATGCATAGCCAGAGATGCATGTATCCTCATATAATGAATCTGTAATTTTGTACATGGATTTTACTTAAGAGGCCATGCTACTCATCATTAACTCAATAAGACGTTCCAAATATATTGTTCAGGTTTCTAAAACCCTACAAAGGTCCTGCGATTAAACTATCAAAAACTGAAATAGCTACCACAGGAAAAACAAGGAGTACATTAAAATCCAAAAAGACAATTTGAAGAAGGAAAAATCCATTTTCTTCAATAATGGCAGTTGAAAAAGAAGAAAAAGAGATACAAATAAAGGCCCGTCCTGGTAGTCCCTGTCAAGAAAGGGAGAAAGAGTGGGTAATAATGAAGAAATTGCCAAAGTAACTCTCCCTTCAAGGAGACACTCTCTTCTCAGACTGAAGAGAACTTGAATGGTTACCATCTGCATAACCAAAGGCCTTGCTTCCTGGCCTCCCTGCAGAGTAAGAAAGTATCCTCTCATCTTGCATTGGAGTAAAATGGCTTCAATCTACAGACTGAAAACTCAATATTGCACCGGATGATCACAAAGGCCTTGCTTCATGGATACCAGCTACCTTCCATAAGGATGGTATCGGCCACCCCCACTACCTCCATAAGCCCCTCTATTCCCATACAATGAGCCTCCACTGCTACCTCCATAACCACCTGCAAGGCTGGCATCATAAGCACTCCCATAGCCGCCGCTGGCACTACTTCCATATCCTCCATAGCCATCAGTTGCACTACCATACGCAGCTACTAAATCATAACCTCTACCAAAGCTTCCACCATAGCCGCCAGAGTATCCTAGAGAGGGATCTCCTCTGTAGGATACTATGCCACTACCACCATATCCTCCATAACCACCACCAAATTCAGTTCCACCATATCCGCCAAACGCACTAGGTCTACCCCCATAACCACCTCCTGACCTATAAGAACTAGCACTGAAGCCACTGCTGCCACCACCACCGAATCCACCATAACTATCCCCAAACCCACCACCAAAAGCAGGCCTAGGATCGTTAAAACGCTTGGGTAATGATGGAGGCATATTTGATGCTTTCTTTGGTTCAGCCTTCTTGATTTCAACCTACAACAGAAGAGAAAAATTAGCCTAGACTATTATTCTTCAGAACCTCTACAAGACTCACAGTCATACTGCAGGGAGACCACAATAAGATATTAAGATGGCAGGACCATCATTCATGAATTTACTCATCAGCAAAAGAAAGGGTTGATAATCTACTAACAGCAATAACAGTCAAGAATGTATAATAAGTTCCATTTCAACAGGTTTTCTTGCAGAACCCTCTTCATAAACAAATCAAATTCTAGAACATTAATTGGACAAAAAAAATTACTGCCAATTCATGTCAAAGAACATGTTGTAGATAACTCGTTATCTTTCTGACCAAAAACATACTAGCAATAGTGATACACCAAATTCTGATAATCCTTCTACTAAGCTCCGCACTAACCTGAGCTCCGGCCAGATCAAGCTTATTCCCATTAGCCAACAGATCATCAACAGCTCTCTCAGTGTCAAACGTAATAAATCCAAAGCCACGAGAACGACTGGTGGCATGGTCCCGCATGATCTGGTGCTCCTTGACCTCTCCAAACTTTGCAAAGAAGTCCTTAAACTGATCTGCACCATATAAGATAAGTATATCATTAATACCTGATTTTAGGGAATAAAACTCAACCGATCAGGCTGTCAACAAACCAAGCTTGCATGGCCACCATGACCTAAGCCTGAGTTCAGGTATACAGCTTACAAGTTGAGCCAGACCCTAAAAGCCCAGTACATTGGCTGAACATGCCTTTCTCATCAAGGTTTGGCTTGGCTCAGTCATTACACTTGCCACAGAATTCCATACTTCTATAGGGCTTATGGACTGGCAAACTTTCGGACTGACTAGGTCAAACTGCAACCAAGTTTAGCTATGCAGATTTAAGGCCAACCCGCAAAACCAGAATGACCCAAGCCAAAACTTCTAATTTATTAACTGGGGCTCCTAACAAGACCAAGACTCTACAATCCGACCCAAGAAAATCACAAGACAAAATGCAGCTGTGCTATGCTCAGCTTGAGGTCCAACACCCTTCAGAGCCAGACTTCTGCTAGGCTATCCAGGTCACTCAACCACAACAATCAGTCTCTAAACCTTCTCAAATTAACTGATATTGAACTTAAAAGCAGAACCTTCAAATATTTACAAACTTCCAGGTACAAAATTATTTAATTCAGAAAAAAAAAAAAAAAAAAAAAANCTTGGGGACATCGTAGCCTTCAACGGTGATCTCACGCCTTGCACGGTACAGCCCAACCTCTTGCTCCGTCATTGCCTGAACTTCAGGGCTCTCTACGTAAAAATTTTTCTCAAACGGTACCAAGCCTCCAAAATCCTGCTTCGGAAGAGCAATGCTGTTCAAATCCCCTCTGGAATTCCCACCGTCTCTACCTCTACCTCCACCACAACCGAAGCTCGCTCTACCTCCACCACGTCCCGCATCGAAACCTCTGCCACCACCACGACCCCTTATATCGCCACGTCCACGTCCTCTATCCCTGCCTCCTCTAATACCACTGCCACCACGGTCTGGATAGGAAACCCTACCTCCACGTTCTCCACCACCTTGGCCAACAGAAAACGCTCTGCCGACGCCAGGTTGGAAGGTCGGAAACCTGTCAAACCCACCCGGCCTGCCAGCAGCGGCCCCAACCCCTCCACCCCCTCTTCCGCTGGCGAAAGCTGAAGGAGATCCACCACCTACTCCCCCCATCGTGGGTGCTATCGATCGCTGTGGCGACATTAGGCCACTGCAACAAAGTCCATTAAAATTTTAAGCACGAAACCTAATAAAAATACATAAGGCACCGCATGAAAAACTGAATCAATCAACCGGCTTTACTTCTTACCTTCTCCTCTCCCTATAAGAGTTCGGATCAGAATATCTGGAATCGTAAGAGTTCGTCATCGCCGCCATTGAAGGTCGTAAAGAACAACTGTCCGCTGGCTGATGAGGGAATGGTAGGGGGCTAAAGGCGTAAGGATCTTGTTTACCTCGAAATAAGGCGCACAATTTCTAACAGGGTGACGAGAGAGGTCTCGCTTTAAAACCCTTGCCCTGTCGACGACGAGTGTTGCTGCTTCGATTCCACCAGAAGAAATTAAATTTACAAAGGGGGATCCGAGTTCTGTGACTCGTGCAACTACGTTTGTACTTTACACAAGTTGGAAAATAGGTTATTCCACTCGCATTTTCAAAACGATTCATGCGAGCCAAACCTATTTTTATTTTTATTTTTTAATAGGTTAAACAATTCTGTTCAGGTGCCCGGATCAATGAGAGGACATACGCCAGCATCTTAATTTTAAGAAAATCTTTTCAATGAAACGTGATTTCTTTTTCTTTTTTTTTTTTAAATTGTTTGGTTGTTTTTTGAATTGGTCCTACTCAAAATACTAATTCATTTGAAATACCTTATAAAGCTAAATGTGCTTCAGTGAGAAATATGGGAAATAACAAAACTCATATTTGACACACATAATCCTAGCCCTCATATAAATAGTCCATGTTAAGTAGTGATTTAAAAGAATCACAAAAATTAGGATGACTAACCAAACAGTTTTCCAAAAAATCTTAAAAATAAATGTGATTCAACATAAACACTCTCTATAGACTCATTGTCAAATCCGAAGCAAAACTCCATTGAATTATGTAACTAAACACATCCTAACTATACATCTTGGCTCAGGGGTAGCATCATCTTTTTGTATAGGAAAGTAGTATTACACCATGGCCAAGGATTAAAGTATTGGTATCGGTCGTCGTATCGGTCGGCCAAAATTAAGATACGTATTGGAGGGTATCGTATCGTATCGAAGATACGCTAAGATACGCTAAAGATACACACATAAATGGATAGGAAACACTTTTTTATACATTTTTGCATAAAAAAATAGTTAAAAAAAGTTATATATAACATGTATTATGCATAAACAGTAAATTGAGAGTATCGCACTAAGAATCGAAGGATTGTAATTGTACCATAAATGTAAAATCCTTGTTCTCAACCTTGATTTCCACTTTAGTTAAAGAGTAAAATGGTTGGTAGCAACTTTGGAACAAAAACACCTCAAAAAATTGTGTTTTTCTAAAAAATTACCCATTTTGGCCATTTTATGACTGTATCGATACGTATCGATGTGTATCGGTCGATACATACCGATACACGCCGATACGTACCGATACATACTGATACGTACCGATACATACCAAAACGTACATTTCACTTCAATTTTGAATTTTTCATAGAGTATCGGTACGTATTGGTGAGTATCGGTGCGTATCGATGGTGTATCGGTGTGTATCGTAGGATACGTATTGATACATAAGGGTTTTAAAACTTTCATGTATCATATCGGTATGTATTGTGCCGATGCCTACCGATACAGATACGTATCGGCCGATACGGCACGATACGCACCGATACTTAAAACCATGACCATGGCGGACTTTAGAAAAATGATTTGATAATGTTGGTTGTCAAATGTCTATGAAATGATATGAATGTGCTGCATCAAATTTCATATAGAGCATGCCATGCTCATCCATGGATACTGTGAGGCTATCTATAAAGCTTTATACTAATCCATAACCAATTTTGTTGTGATAAAATTTGACATAAAGATGAGAGATATTGAATCTTATTTGTTCATAGAACCTGGGCTCCATCTAATCTCCCATATGGTAGATATGGAGCTGTTGTAGAAACCTCTTTGGGTGGATAGTTGAGGAAACCATATCCTCATCTAACCATATGTAAATTTTAACTCAAACTAACTCTAGAAAGTGCAGGTTCTAGGGAGAGCTTTTGCGGCTTAGGGATTCCAAACCTGCGACCAACAGTACAGTAAAATACCTAAAATGCCTGTGTTGGGGATGGAGGGAAGCAGAAGTCCTCCTGAACAGTGTGGTCACGGTCAGCATCCTCTGATTAGTCAATTGCACCCATAATCTCAATCTGCAGTCAATCCAAATTGGCTCCTTTTGTCTTCAGATTATCGGGAGAGAAAATATCAGTTTTCATTGTATGGTCTGGTGTAATCCTAGAATTTAAGAGGGATTCTTACTGAATTTGAGGTTTTGACAAGTTAGTTTAATGTATTCCATCCAGAAGATGTCAACAGAATCACACTGCAACAAAGTTCAGTATAACAGAGACCAGAATCATATCAAAGTTCCATGGACACATATCAAGTAAACCATCAGACTAGCTGAATAGAGTTAAAGAATACCACCAACCAGGGAGAAAAAAGAACAATTACAGAGCAGAATAGAAATCATGCCAATGACATGAATGATTAGGATTGAACCTAATATTTTCCACACATGACACATCAAATGATGATGGCATGCATAGCCAGAGATGCATGTATCCTCATATAATGAATCTGTAGTTTTGTACATGGATTTTACTTAAGAGGCCATGCTACTCATCATTAACTCAATAAGATGTTCCAAATATATTGTTCAGGTTTCTAAAACCCTACAAAGGTCCTGCGATTAAACTATCAAAAACTGAAATAGCTACCACAGGAAAAACAAGGAGTACATTAAAATCCAAAAAGACAATTTGAAGAAGGAAAAATCCATTTTCTTCAATAATGGCAGTTGAAAAAGAAGAAAAAGAGATACAAATAAAGGCCCGTCCTGGTAGTCCCTGTCAAGAAAGGGAGAAAGAGTGGGTAATAATGAAGAAATTGCCAAAGTAACTCTCCCTTCAAGGAGACACTCTCTTCTCAGACTGAAGAGAACTTGAATGGTTACCATCTGCATAACCAAAGGCCTTGCTTCCTGGCCTCCCTGCAGAGTAAGAAAGTATCCTCTCATCTTGCATTGGAGTAAAATGGCTTCAATCTACAGACTGAAAACTCAATATTGCACCGGATGATCACAAAGGCCTTGCTTCATGGATACCAGCTACCTTCCATAAGGATGGTATCGGCCACCCCCACTCCCTCCATAAGCCCCTCTATTCCCATACAATGAGCCTCCACTGCTACCTCCATAACCACCTGCAAGGCTGGCATCAAAAGCACTCCCATAGCCGCCGCTGGCACCACTTCCATATCCTCCATAGCCATCAGTTGCACTACCATAAGCAGCTACTAAATCATAACCTCTACCAAAGCTTCCACCATAGCCGCCAGAGTATCCTAGAGAGGGATCTCCTCTGTAAGATACTATGCCACTACCACCGTATCCTCCATAACCACCACCAAATTCAGTTCCACCATATCCGCCAAACGCACTAGGTCTACCCCCATAACCACCTCCTGACCTATAAGAACTAGCACTGAAGCCACTGCTGCCACCACCACCGAATCCACCATAACTATCCCCAAACCCACCACCAAAAGCAGGCCTAGGATCGTTAAAACGCTTGGGTAATGATGGAGGCATATTTGATGCTTTCTTTGGTTCAGCCTTCTTGATTTCAACCTACAACAGAAGAGAAAAATTAGCCTAGACTATTATTCTTCAGAACCTCTACAAGACTCGCAGTCATACTGCAGGGAGACCACAATAAGATATTAAGATGGCAGGACCATCATTCATGAATTTACTCATCAGCAAAAGAAAGGGTTGATAATCTACTAACAGCAATAACAGTCAAGAATGTATAATAAGTTCCATTTCAACAGGTTTTCTTGCAGAACCCTCTTCATAAACAAATCAAATTCTAGACCATTAATTGGACAAAAAAAATTACTGCCAATTCATGTCAAAGAACATGTTGTAGATAACTCATTATCCTTCTGACCAAAAACATACTAGCAATAGTGATACACCAAATTCTGATAATCCTTCTACTAAGCTCCGCACTAACCTGAGCTCCGGCCAGATCAAGCTTATTCCCATTAGCCAACAGATCATCAACAGCTCTCTCAGTGTCAAACGTAATAAATCCAAAGCCACGAGAACGACTGGTGGCATGGTCCCGCATGATCTGGTGCTCCTTGACCTCTCCAAACTTTGCAAAGAAGTCCTTAAACTGATCTGCACCATATAAGATAAGTATATCATTAATACCTGATTTTAGGGAATAAAACTCAACCGATCAGGCTGTCAACAAACCAAGCTTGCATGGCCACCATGACCTAAGCCTGAGTTCAGGTATACAGCTTACAAGTTGAGCCAGACCCTAAAAGCCCAGTACATTGGCTGAACATGCCTTTCTCATCAAGGTTTGGCTTGGCTCAGTCATTACACTTGCCACAGAATTCCATACTTCTATAGGGCTTATGGACTGGCAAACTTTCGGACTGACTAGGTCAAACTGCAACCAAGTTTAGCTATGCAGATTTAAGGCCAACCCGCAAAACCAGAATGACCCAAGCCAAAACTTCTAATTTATTAACTGGGGCTCCTAACAAGACCAAGACTCTACAATCCGACCCAAGAAAATCACAAGACAAAATGCAGCTGTGCTATGCTCAGCTTGAGGTCCAACACCCTTCAGAGCCAGACTTCTGCTAGGCTATCCAGGTCACTCAACCACAACAATCAGTCTCTAAACCTTCTCAAATTAACTGATATTGAACTTAAAAGCAGAACCTTCAAATATTTACAAACTTCCAGGTACAAAATTATTTAATTCAGAAAAAAAAAAAAAAAAATTGGAGGAGGGGGTTAGTTATTATCATCATATACTTATTTTTATACAGTGCCATCAAGTCCTTGAATGACAAAACCATTAACCATAATGAGACTCACTTAATTGACATTTATCTCAAATTTCAGAGGGGGAAACAAAAAAAAAAAAAAAGGGCAGCAATCGATCCATATAAAGGTAATCCCCATAATAGAACCCCACTAGCATAGCCCCATATCTAGTAATAAAGAAACTGAGACGAGAAAAGTAGGAAAACACCTTCTGTTACAGTTGTAGGAACTCCACCCACAAAGATCTTCTTTGTCCTAAAATCCTTAGAGCCAATGGCACCCTTTGGTATGGTTCGCTTTATTTCAACCTAAATTTTCCAGAACAGAAACCAAAGCAGCACGAATCTAGGTCAACAAATGAAGATAAAGCAACTGAAATGTCTTTTAAGAGTGTGGTTGGACGTTGAGAAGAAGGGTGAAAGCAGGATTCCATTCCAAGACCCGGCCACCACAATCTAAGGTCCACCTTAAAGATGAAAGAACCGACATATGGAACAACAAAAATCGAACAAAACATTTGAATCTAAATTAAACCTTACCTGTTTCCCATTGATAATATGAGTGTCTTGAATGACTTTATCTACCACAGAAGGATCTGCATAAGTCACAAATCCAAACCCACGCGGTTGCCCTGTTCTCCGATCTTTCATTATGACGGAATCCGTCATTTCACCATATTTACCGAAATGCTTGGTGAATTGTACTGTAGGAACACTCATTGACAAATGAAAACAAAATCAGAAACATAGGACAAAAATGCTGGTAATATGAAATTGAATAGTATGAAGTAATTAACCAACCAGAAGTTGTCTCTTTTGCTAAACCTCCGATGAAAATCTTTCTGCAGATAAATATGTAATAAAATGAGAAGCTGAGCAATGGCACTTGCAATATTAAGCTCTACCGAACATAAAAGTTCAAAGGTATGAGAGATAATAAGGTTTATAAAAAGTCAAAAGAAAAAGAGCATATAAAAAAGAAAAAAAAAACCATAAGAAAGGAAAATAGCATACGGTAACTGTAATGACCCGAACCGGGATATGGTTCGAGGCACTGCGCTGCATAAACAATCACGATCATCTTATCTCTCTCTACATGCCTACATCAGAAGTCTTTTGTGGTGAAAGTATTAAGTTATGGGTTTGAATGTGGTATAAATTTAAACATGAAACCCAAACTCAGGTGACGACTATTTACACAAATGGCTACATAGTTACAAAAGTTATTGCATGTTGGAAATCCTATGAACCATAATTCCTAATATGTACAAAAAGTAAACAAAAATGGTCTAATCAGCTATCAAGCTTCGTCTCTGAGATTGGTGCACTTCAGGCGCATGTATTGTTCTATATATGGATCTATGGAAATGGAAATAATGGAGTGAGCTAAAAAGCCCAATGAGGTGAACCTAGTAACCACAAAAAAGAAACAAACATGTATGAAATCGAAAACTTCTTCAAAAACTATCATAATTTTATCATGTGAGTTATTTTAATACATAAATACTATAAATTATGCATATAACTCTCTAGAAGTTTCCATCAGGAATCAGCATAGCATGTCATACAAAAGTTATATCTTTACATTATAATCTACTCCTTGGTCCGACCAACGCAGTACCAGGGAGGATCTCTAATTTGTGATCTACTCCTTAGTCCGTTCACCGTAGAACCAGGGAGGATCTCTAAACTGTGGTCTACTCCATAATCTAGTCACCGTTACTGGGGAGGATCTTTAAACTTAATCTACTCCTTAGTTAATAGGTGAAAATGAGGGGTAATGTGGTACTCAAGCTAACCTAGACATAATCCACTTGCCATTCCACATCAGTAACTAAGTGCATATTTAACAGCAATTAGATGCCTAAATAACTAGTTATGGTGTAAACTTAAGCTAAACCACATCCTCACCTCAATGTATATGTAGAAGGAACCCATCTGCTTGGTTTCCCTTGAGTTGCAGGTCTTGAAGTTGAAGAATAGCACGAGTTTTTCTTGCTCAACGCTATTGTGGTAGAACAATGCCATTAAGAGACCATAAGAGTCTTTTAGTGGTGGAAACTTTGATCTTAGCCTCTCAAAGTGGCTTTCTCCTACTAGATCCTAGACAAAGATGGGTTCCTATCATGGGGCTTCTAAGTATACCTTGAGGTGAGGATGTGGTTTAGCTTAAGTTTACACCATAGTCTAGTTATTAAGGTATCTAATTGCTGTTAAATATGCACTTAACTATTTAACCTTTTGCTTAAATAGTCATCACCAAAGTTCAAGCTTTATGTTTAAATTTCTACCATATTCAAACCCGTAACTTAATATTTTCAGCATATAAAACTTCTGTTGTAGGAATGTAGAGAGCTATAAGATGATCGTGATTATTTAATCAGTTCCTTGAACCCTATCTGGGTTCGGGTAATTATAGGCCCTAACTTCAGTTATGAACCAGGTGCCAAAAACAAATTTGGATGATTGAGACAGCAGAGGTACATAACTAACAGGTGAATCAATAACCCAAATCCGCTCCCCAATAAGTTTAGTTACTCAATGGAAATCGAGGAACTGATGTTTCCAAGAAATATTTGTCAATATAATCATAAAATGGAGTCACATCCAAGAAGAATCTAAACGAGAAAAATAACAATAAAACATGAAGATGAAGAATGGCACTGTCAGGGAAAGTCGATATGAAATCTTTTCAAAAGTCACCAGATTCAAGACCTCTGACCTAACAGATGAAGGTGGGTGAAGGGAGCAGATAGAGAGAGAGAGAGAGAGAGAGAGAGAGACAGACAGAGAGAGAGAGAGAGAGAGAGTTAATTAGTTACCCAGGGCTGGCGCCTTCTCCTGTTTGAGGTTGAAAGTTCTCTTCTTCAGTGTGATCAGAGTTTTTAACTTCGATGGTTTCTCCGTCTGAGGAAGCATCCACTGCTTTCGAATCTGAAGCCATCGATTTTGCGAGTCTGCTGAGCCCCGCAGAGGGCAGAGCAGATAATAAGTTTTAACGGCGACGAAGAGAGTGAGGAAGACACATAAAGAGGCAAGGGCAGCTTCGAAGACTGTAATCTGAAAGAAGGACCAAACGTAGCCCTAGCCTTCGTTTCTCCTATTTAATGTTTGGCAAGTAATAACCGCTGTTGGACTCCGCTTATTAACGGAAAATCGAAATGCCCTTCGGCTGGCTTTGTGGTCATTTTGTTTGAGAAACGATGCTTGGTATTAAATTACCACTCAAATGTCGGAATAAAACTTAAATGTTGGACGTTTGTCGTTCCTACCCTTTTTTTTTTTTTCCTCCATTTTAAAAAAACTAAAAAATGAATCGTAAACATTAAATGGTAGATTCTATTTTCTAATTCTTATGAAATGATAAAACACTAGAAACATTTTTTTGAATAATTACCAAACATAGCTTTCCTCGATCATATCGAAGGACAAAGGGTCAGATGCTGTGGTTAAAAAGATAAAGACACAAACACCAAACCAATTCAAAATCCGACCTGAAATCAAAATCAAAATCAAACCAATCAAAATCCATAATCGACTTTTTTTCATAATTTTGTATGGCAAAAGGGATGGAAACCGAAACTGGTAGTGAAAAATATAATCTCCCCGTACTCTATTTTAACTTCTCATTGAAAAGGGCTTCATATTTAGGCAAGAAGAGGGGAATGACCATGTTGCATTTCACATTTGCATAGTTTTTCTGTTGACAGATAGACCAACCTTAGGGGATGATTTGGATTTTATATTAAAAAAAAATATACACACACACACAAACATATATATAGGGACAATTTGATTCAATTTGTTAGATTTTTCAAAATCGTGTTGGAAACTATATTGCACCAACACAAGCTTTCCTGTGGTCTGTTTGGTACCATCTGATTTGCATACCTTATCAATGTAATGAATCAAATGGTTAACATGGAATTTTTTTTAAGGTCAAACATTTTAATCTTATCACTCCTAAGGAATCAAATAGTAAACACTTGAAATTTATAGGGTAAGATAGTGTTCCTAAATGTGGAATTAATATTTTTTTGGCCACTTGTCAAATGAATTGCTATGTCAACGAGATTTATTAACCAATTATGATGACTTTTTAAGTGAAAACAATATAGGGTTTCTCAGTATCCTACGAAGGTTGAGCCTCTTGCTTGAACCCTTGTAGGCAAAGCCTCCTGCTCAAACTCTTGGAGGCCGAACCTCCAAACAGGCACTTAAAAATATAATTGGACAGGTTCAAGATCTTACTAGATAATATGAATGACCAATTTGGTGCTCTTAATATTTGTTTGCATGTGATTAACGAGAACAACATTGCAAATATAACAAACACCCGTGCTGGCAATTTGGCCACACCTATTCAATGGTCGTGAGAAACCGAAGGGAATCTTCCACAAGATCCACCAGTGACAAATGGAGATTTAAAAAAAGCTAATAGAAATCATATGATCGAGCTGTTGAACTTCTACAATCTACCACATCAAGCAAATAGCGTGCTTAGATTTCAACAAATTGAGAGTCATAGATTTACTTTAAAATTGTCAATCAGTATCAGGTTGTTTGTCAAGTTCATTGATTTTTATTTTTTATTTTTTAATCTCATTTTGATTGCTTAATGGGTACTGATTTTGTTATATTCCTCAAAATATGTTAAAAATTCAGTTTTAAGAACCACTAACCTAGTGTCATGAATTGTCTTAGCTTTACAGATTTGTTATGATCACTTGTGAAATTTTGGGTGCATACAAATTCTGATTGAATTTTTGCTACTAATAAAGGTTTTTAAGGAGTCAAAGCACATTCCAAGGATTGCAGAGGGCTGGTTCAATCACCCCCTATATTTTCCTACTGTAAGTGGACTAATGTCTTCCAGGCTCCAGTTATTTTAAATGTTATCTAAAAAATATGGGCCATACCTCTCATTATCTTGGTTACATTAGGATGAAATATAGCATTTCTTTAAGGTCCCTAGAAATCTCTAGTAAATATTTGATAGATACGACATCCGTCGGAGTTGTCCATCCGGTAACTAGTGCTTTCCATGAGGAAAAAGAAGTTTCATCTTTATAATAAATTCAATATCCACATGCAGTTGAATGGTCGAAGCATAAAGTTTGTTGATATATTGTCATCACCATCTGATTCATGAATAAGCTTTAAGATTAAGTATTAGACCAAGTGGCCAACTCAATTAATCTTATACCCACTTTAAAATTGATGTAAAAATTGAATGGAAGAAAGAAAAAGAATGCCACCCAATAGGTTGTACCTGCTTCAAGAGACAATGGATGCGGAAAGATCACATTGCCCCACATTGAAGATATATACGTGCACCCTCCCATTGCTCGTGACTACTTATACGTATGTGTACAATATTGGGTAACATGCTTTCGTCAATTTTTTTTTTAATTCGATGAATGATCGCCCATATGGTTTTTTTTATGTACAATTTAGAATTTCCATATCATCTTTCTTGATAATTCAAAATAAAATGAAGAAAAATCGTTTCACAGGGTACCAAAAAAATTGACAATTTGACAAGTGGACAATCTAATACTTTATCTACGGACAATGTGTTTGACCACATCTTCCTTTTAGATGGCTCAAAAAATGGTCAATGGTATAGATAAACTTGGGAAAAACTATGCTAAACACAAGAAAGGTGGGAGTGGTAATATCCTATTATGGACTTGGCAAAAGTTGGCCCACATCTGTAGACTGGACCTAAACCGATATGTTGAAGCCTGAGCCCAATACAATTGCTTACATGTTGAGCTCGAGCACTGACAAATTAATAATTGGGCGGTCCAAAGACCAATGCAAGGTCACTACGGTCACCCAAGTGGCCAACTGGGACCTACCAAATTAACCGATCATTTATAGGCCCGATTAGCCCATTTAAGCTTATTAATCCTGGCCCATTGTGTGGTTGTTAGAAGTGTGGAGTGTAAAAGCCCACCCTACCAGGAGGGATTGGCTTCCTCGTCGACCCTGGACCTCCACAGGTTGAGCTCCTCCGACGTTTGGAGAGAAGTATAGAACACAGAGAATGGCGATGGCATTAAACCTCGCTACATTTCAAAAAGTAGTTCTGTTTCTTTTGTTTTTTTTATCCGTTCTCTTTTTCAAAACATGCGCTTTAATTGTCATCTTTAAATTTCAAATTAGAATTTGATTTCCATATTAAAATCTAGTTGTTATTTTTGTTTTTGGCAGTCACAGGGGCTTCAGGTCTCTTGCAGAAAGCAAGAAAGAGACAGAGATCAGTACCCCTACAAGGTCATTGAAATAACGCCACCGCCCAAGAACCTCGGTGTTCGCTGCTTTCCCTCTGTAAGTGAAGTGACTACTCCCTGATAAATTCTAATTGATCTGAGTTTTTCCAATTCGTTCTATTGTAGCCACTATATTCTTTCATTCATCCTCAAAATTGTTTGAAATTATGCGTCAATTCTGGAAGAAGCTGTCATTTTAACACTTATTTAGAGAGGGGGGGTGGACATGGGGGGAAAAGGGGTTGCTCTGATGGCGTATATTAGACAATTTGGCAATAAAAATCCCTATTAAGAACCTTTAGCTGATTATTCTGATTACAGGTTTTAACCAAAATGTTGCCTCAAATTTGTCACTACCTGATCCATGCGTGGCCTCAAGATGGGCAATGTAACGTGCCTGTTCTGTCGGTATTGGAAGTAACCCTCGGCCACGGCCTGGAGGTCGGCCACGCCCTCTATTACTTCGTCGAATGATGAAAAGTTACGATTAGATGGGAGTAGGGGAGGTTAAGTAGGTATTGAGAGAGAGAGAGAGATTGGGATAAGTTAGGAGATTAAGAAGATAAGATAGAGAGAGGAAGAGTCGTTTGATCAAAGTAGTCATGCTACTCATCTATTGCTCACCTTTCTTAAATACACATCATCAACCCATGTCTTCCCACTTCCACTAAACTACCCACAATGTGATAACAAACTAACTACTCCCCACTTCTTAAGTAACTACACCCACATCTACTAACTACATAATTATTCTACGTAATAATATGTAGCCACCCTTACACATAGCATATGGACAGCACCCTAACATTCCCACCCCCCTAAAGTCGTCATTGTCCACAAGGACTAGCAAAGAAGGTACCTTGAATAATTATCCCACCCCCTTAATAACATCCTTGTATTTGTCTACTTTAAACTCCTCCTTGTCAGACCCATACCCCTCTATTAAAAATAGTCGCTTACACTGGTGACCTGGAGTGAATCGTTCTTCACAATTGTAACACAATCCTTGGTCTCGCATTTTTTGCATTTCTGTTGGTGATAGGCGGCGTATTGGCATAGTCAATCCAGGTGTAGCTGATATGGTGGTGTTGGCTTGCATCTTGGATTCGAACAATCTGGCCAAGCCAATGGCCTCCAATAAAGTGGTCGGGCGAGCCGCCTTAACATCAATCCAAATGGTCTCCTTAAGACCACTTACAAACAGACTAACTTGTTGTGTTGCTGTCAGACCCTTGGAGCGGCTCAGCAGCCTCTTGAATTGACTTTGAAATTCCCTTACACTACCCTCTTGCTGTAGTTTCGCAAGGTCTGCAAAGAAATCCTCATATTGGGTCGGACCAAAGCGGGTATGGAGACCATCCTTGAGAAGGTTCCAAGTGACTGGTTATTCTTGCTCCTTAAGGAACTGGTACCAAAACTGGGCATCTCCTTCTAGGTGGTAAGCCGCCATTGGGGCTTGATCTTCTTGGGGAGCACGTTGAAACTCGAAGAATTGCTCTGCTCGCATAATCCAACTTGTTGGATCCATAGATCCATTATACCGTGGGAATTCCAGCTTTTTATATTTAGGTATGGTGGGTCCTCCATTGCCGCCATTCCCTATGGGCCGCTCAAGGCCGGCGTGATTAACAGAGCGCTCCTCCCATGTTCGATTGACGGAAGCTGCGAAATTGTCGAATCTTGTCGTTAAAGACTGAAACATATCATGCATTTGTTTAAGGATCCTCTCTTGGCTGGTTGTGAGGTTTCCAATTTGACCCTCGATCTATTGAAAACGTTGCTTATCGGCCATCACTAGCTCTGATACCAAGATGTTGTGTGCCTGTTCTGTTGGTATTGGAAGTAACCCTCGGCCACGGCCTAGAGGTCGGCCACGCCCTCTATTACTTCGTGGAATGATGAAATGTTGCGATTAGATGGGAGTAGGGGAGGTTAAGTTGGTATTGAGAGAGAGAGAGAGAGAGAGAGAGAGAGATTGAGATAAGTTAGGAGATTAAGAAGATAAGATAGAGAGAGGAAGAGTCGTTTGATCATAATAGTCATGCTACTCATCTATTGCTCACCTTTCTTAAATACACGTCATCAACCCATGTCTTCCCACTTCCACTAAACTACCCACAATGTGATAACAAACTAACTACTCCCCACTTCTTAAGTAACTACACCCACATCTACTAACTACATAATTATTCTACGTAATAATATGTAACCACCCTTACACATAGCATATGGACAACACCCTAATAGGCAACAATGACTAAGGTTTAGGGTTTAATATAATAACACCTAGCAAGTGCTTGACATTTTGGTCTGTTTAATTTGTGAGAAATATTTTGTTTAGAACAATTAATTCAAACTCCATTAGAAGCCAACATCCAAACTTTTTGAATTGTTGTTGATACTTGCAGTGCGTATTTCATCAACTCGAACTTCGGTTTCAATTTTACCTTTTTTAATGGCAGTTGTTCACAACACTTGAGTTCATCTGTGTTAATATGTTCCTGCAACTGGGTTTTTTGGTGAAGCATGAAGATCAGATTTCTTTCCCTTTAAGCTTGCTTCTGGTTAGATGTATATGTGATCTATTAATTAAATCACCCTTATGCATGATACAATTTTGCTATCTTAGTCTTCCTTTTTTTTC